>NW_020949613.1:12523182-12550586 GCF_900497805.2 Vombatus ursinus | reverse complement strand
ACACACACACACACACACACACACACACACACACACACACACACACATTATCCCTAATTACTGCTTTGGTTGTATCCCATAAATTTTGGTATGTTTTCTCTTTGGTATGTCATTCTTTTTTCATGAAATTATCGAATTTTTTATAATTTGTTCTTTTATCCACTCATTCTTTCATATTAGATTATTTAGTTTCTAATTAATTTTTATTATATGTTTTCATGGCCATTTATTAAATGTAATTTTATTGTATTACCTGAAAAACATGCATCTAATATTTTTGCTCTTCTGAATTTGTTTGTGAGGTTTTTATGACTTAATACATGATCAATTTTTGTGTAGATACTCTATGTCTCTAAGAAAAAGTTGTATTCCTTTTTATTATCATTCAGTTTTTTTCAGAGGTCTATTATCTCTAAATTTTCTAAAATTCTATTTGTCTCCTTATTTCTTGTTTATTTTTGGTTAGATCTATCTAGTTCCAAGAAGGAAAGTAAAGGTACTTCACTATTATTGCTTTTCTGTCTATTTCCTCCAATAACTCATTTTTTTAAAGAATTTGAATAGTATACCATTTGGTGCATATATGTTTATTATTGATATTGCTTCATTTTTTGTTGTAACTTTTTAGCAAAATGTAGTGTCCCTGCCCATCTCTTTTAATCAGACCTATTTTGCTTTTGCTTTTTCTCAGATCATGCCTTTTTTCTTTTACTCCAACTGCATAATAAATTCTGCTTTAGCCTCTTTCCTTTATGTTTTTCTCTCTGCTTCGTGTGTTAGTAATAAACAATGTCTTCCAGGATTCTCATTTTTTTAGGCAATTGGGGTTAAGTGACTTGCCCAGGGTCACACAACTAGTAAGTGTCAAGTGTTTGGTCTAAGGCTGGATTTGAACTCAGGTCCTCCTGATTTCAAGGCCAGTGCTTTATCCACTGTGCCACCTAGCTGCCCCAAGGATTCTCATTTTTAATCCACTCTGCTATCCCCTTCCATTTTATGAATGAGTTCATCCCATACACATTCATAGTTATCATTACCATGTGAGAAATGATTATTTCTCTGTGATATTAATAACTAATTATTATATTATGACCAAGGTTTTTCCCCTTTTCTACTTTCTCATCTAGAAATCATCCAGTATGGAAAATGTTAGACAGAGATTTACCCAGGCCAAGGTCTAATCAGACAGTAAAATAATTTCTAAGTTTGGGCTAATAGGTGCATTCCTGCTCATTGTGTTTGCACAGACAGGTCTAGGGAAGTGTTGATTCTCCACTTTGTCAGACAGGTGATATGGAAATCGATGTCTCTTTGACCAAGTTTTGGGTCCCTTCAATCACATACCCCAAGACCCTCATTGTAATATAGCCTACCCTCTGATTGTAATATTCATTTTTCCCATCACTTCGTAGGCAATCAGAGTTGATTGTCACATTGAGGGACACCTATTCTTCCACAGACATGTGAACTGTGAGCCTACTGCTATTTGAAGTATTTGGTCTAAGAGAGGTGGTCAATTAACCATCCTTTTATCAATAAGCATGTTGGCTTTATTACCAATATGATTAAATAACCCAGAAATTATCTCTTGAACATTTTTAAACATCATAATGAACCGTGTATTTCCTTCCAGTCTGCTTTCCCCCGTGTTTATCCTTCCCTCCCTTCTTCTTCTTCTCTCTCTCTCTCTGTCCCTCCCCCTCTCCTTTTACCATATGCCTCCACATGTTTGCCTTCTGATCACCTCATCCTCAAATTGCACCTTACTCCCATTCTTTTACCCCTACTTCCATGTAAGATATGATAGATTTTTATAACCTAGTTTGTATATTATTCTGTCTTTGAGGCAATTCAGGTGAGAGTAATGATCAAGGGTTACCTGCCACCCTTTCATTTTCCCTTCCACTGTAAAAGCTCTTTTACGCCTAATTTCCTTGAAATGATTTACTCCATTCTACCTTTCCCTTCACCCTTCTTTCAATGCATCCCTCTTTTTTACTCCTTAATTTTATTTTTTTTAGATATCATCCCAAAATAGTCAACATAAGTGCCCTTTGTCTATGTATACTCCTTTTAAATACCCTAATAATAATAAAGTTCTCAGGAGTTATAATTATTATCTTTCCCTGTCAATATTTAAATAACTTAAACTTATTGAATCCCTAATGACTTCTCTTTCCTGTTTACTTTTTAATAATTTTCTTGAATCATGTATTTGAAAGTCAGAATTTCAATTCAGCTTATATTTTCACCAGAAATGCTTGAAAGTCCTCTATTTCATGGAATATGCATGTTTCATTTTAAGGATCATACACAATTTTTTTGTGTACATGATTCTTAGTTGTAATTCTTACTCCTTTGCCCTCTGGAATGTCATATTCCAAGCCCTCAGATGCTTTAATATAGAAACTACTAAATCTTATGTTATTCTGAGTGTGGCTCATTCTTTTCTGGCTGTTTGCAATAGTTTCACCTGGACCTGTGATTTCTGGAATTTGGCTAAAATATTTTTTGGGAGTTTTGATTTTGGGATTTCAGGAGGTGATTGTTATATTCTTTCAATTTCTGCTTTACCCTCTGTTTATAGAATATCAGGGCAGTTTTCCTTGAAAATTTCTTGAATGTTGATATCTAGACTCTTCTTTTGATTGTGGCTTTCAGGTATTCCAATAATTCTTAAATTATTCTTAAATATCCTTAGATTATTTACCCAAATCTATTTTATAGGTCAGTTGTTTTTCCAATGAGATATTTCATATTTTATCCTACTTTTTCCATTTCTTCACTTTTGTTCTATTACTTTTATTTTTTAATTTTTTTATTAATCTGTTTTGATTTATCAATAATCACTTCCATATACTTTTGAGTTTAAAATTTTTCTCCCACTTCCTCCCCACCACCCTTCCCAAGAAAGAACACAATCTGATATAGGCTGTACATTTACTTTCATATTAAACATATTTTCACATTAGTGATGTTTAAGTAAAAATTAAAACCAATAGGAGGAACCATCAGAAAGAGGAAACAAAACTCAACAGAAGAGAAAAAATAGCAATTCAACTTCCATAGTTCTTTCTTTGGATATGGATAACATTTTCCATCACAAGGCCTCTGGAAATGTCTTAGATCCTTGTATTGCCAGGAAGGGTTAAGTTTATCAATATTATTCATCACACAATGTGGCTGTTATTGTGTACAACATTCTCTTGGTTCTGCTCACTTCACTCAGCATCAGACCATACAAGTCTTTCCAGGTTTTTCTGAGGTCAGCCTCTTCATCATTTCTTATAACACAATAGTATTCCAACACATTCATATACCACAACTTGCTCAGCCATTCCCCAATTGATGGGCATCCTCTCAATTTTCAATTCTTTGCCACTGCAAAAAGAGCTGCTATGAATATTTTTGTACATGTGGGTCCTTTTCCCTTTTGTATGATCTCTTTGGGATATAGCCCTAGAAGTGCTATTGCTGGGTCAATATTTCTTGATTTCTCATAGAACCATTAGCTTCCACTTGCCTAACTCTAAATTTTAAGGAATTATTTTTTCAATGAATTTTGTACCTCCTTTTCCATTGATTAATTCTAATTTTTTAAAGTTCTTTTTTTCAGTGAATTTTACACCTCTTTTTATATGTGGCCAATTCTGCTTTTTAAGGAGTTCTTTGTTTCATTGGATTTTTGTACCTCTTTTGTGCAATTGCCGTATTCTGTTTTTTTAATGGTATTTTTTCCAGTATTTTTTTTTGTGTTTCCTTTACCAAGCTTTTGACTCTTTTTTTGATTATTTTCATGCATCACTCATTTCTTTTCCCAATTTTCCATTTACTTATTCTACTTGATTTTTTAAATCCTTTTGAGACCCTCTAGGAATTTTTTTGGGCACAAGAGCAATTCACATTTTTCTTTGAGGCTTTGGATATCACAGTTTTGACTTTATTATCTTCTTCTGAGTTTATGTTTTGATCTTCCCTTTCACCATAGTAAGTTTCTATGATCATTTTTTTTATTATTTGCTCATTTTCTAGTCTATTTCTTGTCTTTCAACTCTATGTTAGTGTTGGATTCTTCTCCTTGAGTGAAAGTGTACTGTCTTAAACTTCAGGCCTTTCTTGCTATTCTCAGAGTTAATTATTGGGGTCTGTAAGTTTTCAGTTCTTCCAAAGTGGCATGATAAAGAAAGGTGTGGTCATTACTTTCCTCTCCTGTACCCTGGTTTATAAATGACTACAAGCACTCTTTTATGCTCTAAAATTGTGATCAGAGTGCCTGTTCTTTGTAGTGTACCTTCTCACCCTGGAATAGTGAACTGGAACCACATATGGGCAATGCAGCAGATTCTTGCTTCCAAAGCTAGCAATGGTCCCCTTGTAATCTCTGATGTCTTGGTTCTATCCCTTAACTCAAAGATTTATTACTAGTCTTATAATACAAGGAAGTAATTTATAAGAAGAATTCACCAAATATACACCAATATTTAGAGTATTTATGCTTCAGCTGAAGTTAAAAAAAGAGGGCAGATGTAAAATCATTGTCTCAAGCAAAGCAAAAAACAAACCAGGCCTAATTAAAATATATTTTTGAAATTACATTTGTACTAAAAAATAAAATAAACAATGAAATAATTTGAATACTTAATAAATATGTACAAAATAGCATAACAACAAAATTCCTGAAGGAAAAGTTAAATGAATTTTTGGAGGAAATAGAGAGTAAAACAAGATTAGCAGGGGGACCTCAATGTTTCCTCTCAGATATAGACAATTCTAACCACAAAATAAATTAGAAAGATTGACCTAAAGGAATATATTTTTCCTTTGCTCTACATAACACCTTTAGTAAAATTGACCTCATAATTAGACATAAAAACACATAAATTTAGAAAAGCATTAATATTAAATGCATCCTTTGGGGACCATAATGTATTAAAAATTACATTTACTAGAGGGTGTTAGAAGCATAG
The DNA here is from genome assembly GCF_900497805.2 of Vombatus ursinus. Lineage (NCBI taxonomy): Eukaryota > Metazoa > Chordata > Mammalia > Diprotodontia > Vombatidae > Vombatus > Vombatus ursinus. The sequence continues at coordinate 12,545,619 of NW_020949613.1, read as the reverse complement.
ATTAAAATTAATAAGCAACTATATAGTTTAATCATAATGATTGAGTGGGTGAAAGAACTAATCATAGAAAAACAGTCCATAATTTCATTAAAGATAATGACAACACTAAGCCAACATACCAAGTTTGTGAGATATAGTCAAAACATTAATTAGAATAAATGTACATGTTTCAGTGCTTATATTAAAAAGAGACAGATCAATAAAATGAGCATGCAACTAAAAAAAGAAGAAAAAGTATATTAAAAATGCAAAATTAAACATCAAAATACATATCCTGAAAATCAAAGGAGAGATTGACCAAAAAAATTAATAATTGAACTCATAAATAATGCTAGCAATTAGTTTTATGAAAACAAAAATAAAATAGATCAATCATTAGCTAGCTTGATTGAAAAAGGACAGAAGAAAAACCAAATTACTAATCTCAAAAAAGAAAAGGGTGAATGCCCAACCAATAAAGATAAAATTAAAGCAATTTTCAACAGCTGTTTTGCCCAGTTATGTCAGTAAGACTGACAATCTAAATGAAATGGATGCATATTTACCAAAATATAAATTGTCTACATTAACAGAAGAGGAAATGGAATACTTAAATAGTCATATCTTAGAAAAAGAAATTGAATAAACTATAATTCAGCTCCCTAATGGGAAAAAAACAAAAAAAGTCAGATGGATTTGATAGAAAATTCTATCAAATACTTAAAGAAAAATTATTTCCAGTACTATGTAAAGTGAATTTTAATACTATGTTAAATTGAAAATAAATGTAAATAAAGAAACCTACCAATTGCTTTTTTATGAAATAGACAAGGTTTTTATACCAAAACCAGGGAGAGCAAAAACAGAGAAAAAAAAAAGCTTTATACCAGTTACCTTAATAATTATATAAAAGTGTAATTAGAACTTGGTTACCTTACCAATGATATAAAAGTGTAAGTAAAACCATAGGAAGGAGATTATAACAATATATCACAAAGATCTTACACAGTGCCAGATTAGTTTTATTGCATGGAATGCAAGGTATATTCAATATAAAAGAAACTATAAGCATAATCGACCACATCAGTAGCAAAAGCAACAAAAATCATGTGTTTATACAATAGATGTAGAAAAAATTTTTGACAAAATATAATAGCCATTCCTATTAGAAACACTAGGAAGTAAAGGAACCAATGGAGTTTTTCTTAAAATAGTAAATGCTATATTCTTCAGTCATGTTTGACTCATCATAACTACACTTCGAATTTTAGAGGCAGAGATGCTGGAATAGTTCTCCATTTACTTCTCCACCTCAGTTTACAGATAAGAAAACTGAGGCAAACATGGTTAAGTGACTTGCCCAAGGTCACACATCTATCATATGTCTGAGGCTGCATTTGAACTTAGGAAGTTGAGTCTTCCTGACTTTAGGCCCAGCACTCTTATCTACTGAGCCACCTCACATCTATCTAAGCAAGTATATCTGTAATGATGATAATCTAGAATCCTTTCTGATTACATTAGGAGGGAAACAGGGATGGACATTATCACCATTATTATTCAATACCATACTATAATTGCTAGATATATCAATAGGCAAAAAAAAAAGAAAAGAATTTAAAGGATTACGAACAGGTAAAGAGGAAATAGATAATATGATGGATACTTGGAGAACCTTAGAGAGTCAAGTAAAAGTCTTCCTGAAATAATAATTTAACAAAGTTATGGAATATAAAATAAACCCACAAAAATCATCAGTATTTTTATGAAACTCAAAAGGAAGAGATAGAAAGAGAAATTTCACTTAAAATAAGTACAGGGATTTTAAAATACTTAGAAGTGTATCTGCCAAGCCACACATTGAAGTATATGAATGCAATGGCAAAACACTCTTCACACAAATAAAGACATATCTAAACAACTGGAGAAATAGAAATTGCTCATGGATAGGCCAAGCCAATATAATAAAAATGACAATACTATCAAAATGGGTTTACTTGTTCTGTACCATAGCAGAGTACTAAAGAATTATTTTATAAAGCTAATTACAATAACAACAAAATTCATCTGAAAGAACTAGATTTCAATAATATAAAGGCAATTATTGAAAAAAAAATCAAGGAAGACAGCCTAGCAGTACCAAATCTGATTACAAAATAAACCATTAAAATAATATTGTCCTATAAAATAAATAATAATGGTTGATTAGTGGAATAGATTAGGTTTACAATATATAGAAGTAAATGACTACTGTAATCTTAATGTTTGATAAATCCAAAGACTCCAGCCATTGGGGCAAGAACTCAATATTTGCCAGAAATTGTTGGAACGGCAGAACCTAGGTCTAGACTAATATGTTATTTCATATACCAAAATAAGATCAAAATGGGGATATGATTTAGACATAATGGTAATATCTTAAACAAATTACGGGAACAAAGCAAAAATTATTTGTCAAATTTATGGATAAGGGAAGAGTACTGGGCCAAATTATAAATAAAATGGGTCACAAGTGGTAAAATGAATAAATATGATACACACAATTAAAAGGTTTTTGCACGAATAATACTAATGCAACTAAGATTAGAAGAAAAGCGGGAAACTAAAGAAAAAATACTGCAAGTTTCTCTGATAAAGGTATCACTTCTCAAATATGTATAGAATTAAGCCAAATTTATAAAAAAAAAAATAAAAGCCATTTTACAACTGATACATGGCAAAAAAATATGAACAGGAATGACTTTTCTTCCTAAGAAAACTATTCAAATATGCACTAAATCTCTAAAAATTAGAGAAATGCATGTTAAAATAACTTTCAGGTACCATCTATACTCATAAAATTCTCTAACATGACAGAAAAGTAAAATGACAAATTCTAGAGTGGATATGAGAAAATTAGGACACTAAAGCATTGTTGGTGGAGTTGTGAAGTGTGAAACCATTTTGGAGAATGATTTATGTACCTAAAGGTCTATAAACTGTATTCCCTTTACACAACAATATAGTTACTGTGACTATAACCCCAAAGACATCAAAAGAAAAGTACCCCATATGTACAAAAATATTTTTAATAGCTTTTTGTTGTTGTTGTTGATGTGCGGCAAAGAGTTGGAAACTGAGAAGATACCCATCAGTTGGGGAATGACTGAACAAATTGTGGCATATGATTGTGAAGAAATGCTATAAGAAATGACAAGGGGAATGGGTTCAGAAAAACATTGGAAGGCATTAAAACTAATGTAAAGTGATGCAAGAACTAGAAGAATAATGTACAAAGTAATAGCAGTCTTGTAAAGGTAGTAAGCTATGAAATACTTTCCTACTCGGACAAATACAATGATCCATGGCAATTTCAAAGGGCTCATGATGAAAAAATGTGATCCATCTACAGAAACACCTGATGGGTTCAGTGCAGATTGAAGGTTATTCTTTTTTCTCTACTTATTTTCCTGGTGTGTTTTTTTTTTTCCAACTAGGTAGCTAACATTGAAATGTTTTGCATGATTTTGTAAAGTGTATAAGGGGTATATAATGGCAGCGAGGTGGCACAGTATATAGAGTGCTGAACCTAGATTCATAAGACTCATCTTCCTGAGGTCAACATTTTAGACACTTTACCAGCTGTGTGAGCCTGGCAAGTCATTTAACTCTATTTGTCTCAGCTTCCTCATACATAAAATGAGCTGGCATAGGCAATCACAAACCACTTCTGTATCTTTGCCAAGAAAACTCCAAATGGGGCCAAGACACAGAGTTAGACACAACTGAAAACAACTGAAGAACAATAAAATATGTATAATGAGTATCATATTTCTTGCCTTCTTATTGGTGGTGAAAGCAGGGAAGTATTGACATTTTTAGGTATGTGCTCTCTTCAAGATACCATATACTATGTAACTGAAAATAAGAGTAGACTGACATTCCTAAATTATATTTAATGTTAATTCTGTTCAGAAATATGAATGCATTTAGTGTTTTAAGGCTCCTGTCATTTAGAATGTAAGACCCATGAAGGAGAAATTATCAGGGTTTTGTATCCTGTATAGAACTTGGCTCACTCTGCAGCATTAAACATTTTAACTAAGAATGATTGTTTTGCCATACGTGGTCAGTATTCCATTTTTATTTCATGTAAATATCAGAGAGAGTGTTTCATAGTGGTTAGAAAGTTAATCATGTATTCAAGATAACATGTGTTGAAGTTCTGAGACTTTGTTACTATGGAAAAATCACTTAACATCTTGGTGCCTCTGGATAATAATCTGAGACATCAAATTACATTGGTAGAGGGAGTTTTGGAAACAGGATTTTCTTATACTAATGCTTGAGAGAAACAGAGGGACAGAGGGACAGAGGAACAGAAGGACAGAGGAGATGGGAATGAACAGAGAGTACAAACAGAGAGTAAGAGTACAGAATACGATCCCTGTCATAGACATTAAGTTAGTGCATTCTATCCCCAATGCTAATATCTTATCATCTTGACATCTTTATCAAAAATGATTAAGATATTTCCATCTGATAATAAAAACACAGTGAGGCTTGTGGATAGTTTTGAAACCCACAGAAATAAATCTTACAAGAATATGAAACATAGGTGCACAGAACAAAAGTTTATTTCACTTGAAAATATGTTGTACTGAAAATCATATCTAATAATGTCTCTTCACCACATATTTAAATATCTCATGCTGAACCTCAGGATTACAAAATTGGAGGGGAACTCAGGAAACATTTGTTCAAACTGTAACTAAATAGTCATCTCCTCTATGATACTTATAATGGAGCTTTGCTTTCATCGATTTGGGAATTTCCTCCATTGACACATTAAGTTTATTCATACCCGCCCATGCTTTGCAACTCTTGCTCATATTATTACATTATATCCTTGACAAATGAATGGTCTCTATATGAAGATGCATAATACACAATAAAGGATATCTCAGTGCCTCCTATAAAAACCCATTTCAATTTTGGATAGATCTCTTCCTAACCAATTTATGTTTGCATTTATTTATTTATACCTACATGTACCTATGAACCTGCAACTTTGTACACATACACTCATGCACACCCACCTACACACTCTTTCCCCTCCTTCTCTTTTAACACTTGCTCCCACAGTCTCTCCCTCCTTGCTCTCAAGGTACAATGTCTCAAATGGACCAAAGTTTGACCTTTTCTCATTGACTACACAATTAGACAGAGTCATTTAGCATAGCAGTTAAAAATAGTATAAGAATTAGCTAATGTAAAAAAAAAATAATGTTTAGAAAGACGGAGGGAATAGCGCATCTGCATTCTACCTTGACCTTACCACATTTTTTGTATTGGCTTATGTTTTGACACCAATTTGCAGCAATGACATTGAAAAGGAATGACAACCTGACAGTTGTGGGGGGAAGAAAGAAAGGTCAGTTTGGAGTTAGAAAAACAAAGTTCAATTTCTGCATCTCTGACTTACAAATTGAGTGCTGTTTCCTAATCTGTAATATGTGTTTGGACTTGATGATTCCTATGTTCCTTTCCAGCTCTAAAACTGTGAGATGGAACATAATCAAAGAAGGGTAATCAAGATGACAAGGAGATTAAAAAATAGGTCATATGAAAAAGTAGTTAGATATAATCAATGTTTTCAAATATTTTAAGGACTGAAGGATAATGTTTATATTACTTATTTCCAGAAGGCATTAGGAAAAATAGGAAAAAAAATGTTTGAAGACAGATTTTGGCTCAATATGAGAAAATAAAAATTACCCTAAAATTTTAGATATCCAAGAGTGTAATGATTTTGATAGATGATGAAAACCTCAAACAGCAATATTTCAAATGGACTTTTTTTAAATGAGTGATTCTTGTCTTGAAATGTTTCACCCATGATGATTTTGTGATTTAAAAAAAATAAACTTGTATATGGTTTAAAAAAAAATTCTGCCCATTATATTTCACTTAACTGAATTTTGTCCATCCCTAGTCTTTCACTTCTTTCTGGATCCTGATTCTCTTATCCAAAATTCTGGCTAACTCTCTAAGTTTCTTTTCATCTGCATATTTGATGATCATATCTATTTTTGGCCATTTATGGATGAATACTATGAATAGCACAAACTTAATAAAAATTATACTTTGGGCCACTCCACAGGCGTGTTCCCTAAAGGCAGATATTTAACCCTTTATTCTGTGTTCTTTGAGTCTATATTTTTTATGAGTTTTGAAAACCAATTAAATAGTGAATAAAACTGCCCATGTCTTTGAACCTTCTCCAAAGGGATATAAAACTAAGTGATGGTGACAAATGTTTCTCTGATAAGCAAATATACTATATTTATAGCATTCCTGTTATCTGCCTGTCTAGTAAAACAAGACTTGATAGCTATCACTTTTCTCTTTTAATCTTCTCTTAATTAGTTAATACTATTAAAATTCTTCTGTTAAACATGGGTATCATGTATATGCTATCTGCATATTCTGCCATTCTCTTTATGTTGAAGTATTGAAGCTATTTTCCTTAATAATATTTTATAGTAAGAAGCTAAAGTCTCATCAAACCAGATTTTTTTTATAAGTTAATATGTACACTCACTGAGTTTTAACATATGCATATGAATGTATCTGGAGCAGCAGATATTTTATCATGTCTCATAAGTGTAATATCATTTAAAAGTCCCCAGTCATTTCTGACATATAAACTCAAAGCATAAGCTTTCTCACCAAATCAGATACTGTTACAACTGGCCTTTCAAACCAGTGGGTGCACCACGCTCAATTAATTTTGGCGAAGTTCACTTGGCAGGGGCTATTTTATCAACTCTTGTGAGCCCTGTATATGATACCATCACACCTGAAAGTCTTTCCATCTGATTTTGTTAACATACCACAAATATCAAAGCATTTGTTTTAAAACAAAGTCATTAAAACATCAACCTCCAACACAATCCTGTAAGCTAGTTTTATAAATGTATGAAAGGGGGAATTTAATTGTTACAGAGAGAAAAAGATGAGAAAATACCCAGGCTTTTTTATTTGAATTTACATATATATATATATACATATATATGTATGTATGTATGTATATTGAGGTAAATTTAAAGAAAATCCTTGACAGTAGTGTATATTTCTAAACAATATGCATTGCATTGCTAATGTATTGACTTACACATAGTAGGCAGAAAATATGTGATTGTTGAAGGTGCTAATGCTTGCATATGTGATATTTTGGCATAATTTTTAACACTAAAATCTCCCTATGATCTGAGCAAATCAAAATGTTCCTGATTATTTGGGTCACATTCCCAGTGTGCAAAGAAATTAAAGAGAATGCTATAAATCTGGCTGCACAAACTGGGATGTGTTTAGCTTGGTTGTAATAAATCTTATAAGATCCCAAAATGTCCCTTTCCCCATGTAGAGATATATTTCAGTGACACAGAAATATTGACTTTACTTCACCTATATGCAAAGGACTCAGGATTCCTCCTTTCACTACTGGTGTCATTATAGGAAAAGTGGGTAATCATTATATGACATATTACACTGTTTTCAAAACTTCTTCTTCTTGTTGCTTGACAGCCAGGCTTTAAGTGCTCTGTACCACTATTCTATTTATGAAAGATGTCTTCCTTTGAACCCCAGGTGACTCATCAGGTACTTCTTTGAGAAATTTCTTCTAGTGTAGGTAGGGCATTACTATATATGTTTGATTGACTATAACTTTGGGCCCACCACAAAAGATCTATAGATAAAGCATGAATTAAGTGCCTACTATGTGCCAGGTACTAAGCTAAATGCTGGGAATAAAAATGGTAAATACATAGTTTTTTGTGCTCAGGGAGCTTACAGCCTAGTGGGGAAAGACAACACATAAAAGGGAGTTGAAAGTCATAGGTTGGGGAAATACTTAAGTTGTAGGCAGTAAGGTCAAAGTAGAGATGTATTCTGGTGTGTTATGAACTGGTCCATAACATAAATGGGGTAGGTGCTTCCTTAAATGAATGTTTAGAGAGGAACAAAGAGGAAGAGGTGTAGGGATCAGAGCCTTGTTAGTGTAAGAAGAAAGTTTTTGAAGTGGAGATGGGGAATCATAGGCATCTCTGTGTTTAATGAGAGCATAGGTGGGATGGATAATTCCTGAAATGGAGTTTAAATAGTTGGCAGTTCCCTACACCAATTACATCATAGATCTAGTTCTTCTTCATATGTGTAGTCCTATTCATGAATACACATGCCTTACAAACAATCCTGTTTATCTTAAATATAGTTTGTTTGTATATATTTTTCCTTGTCTCCTCCCTCAATAGACTTCTAAGAACTCCTTGGAGATACGGAATGTCCTTTGCCTCTTTTTGTATCTTCAACAGTTAACACAGTGCCTAGCACATAGTAGATGCTTAATAAATGTTGATTGATTATAAATGAAAACGGCATGTAATTCTACTTTATAGTTTAATCTAAATTTAATGAAAATGCATATCACTCTGGGCATGCTGGTATTGCTGAAACAAGTGGCATATAAAAGGTACATAGCAACAAATAATGCCTTAAAGTTTTAAGTAATGAATCAATAAGCATTTCTTGAGAATCTACTATGCTGAGTGCTGTGCCAGGACTAAAGGATGTAAAGGAAAAAAAATCAAACAGTCTTTGGTCTCAAAGAGCTTTCATCCTATTGGGAAAATTACATTGTATGGTTTTGTGGAGAAGATTCACATTCACTGGACTGGTACTTTTTGCCAGATAGGCTTCCTAGTCTGTTTGTTTGTTTGTTTGTTTTTCTTCAGGTGGAGTTTTTCACCTTTCAGCACAGTATAACAGGATGGATGCCTATTACTATGCATTACCTATGGTTCAAAATTGTAAAAACGTAGCAGTTTAGGCTCCTTTTAATCTTTTGATACAATAAATGCAGCAGTCAAGAATGTTTCAAGTTTTGTTTTTTTTTTTTTCCTGGCCATATAACAGAAAATATACATATAATCCATTAGCATTAGAAGTCAGTTAATTAATACACCTTTCAATCATTTGATCATTTGTAGAGAAAAATGCCTCAAAATTCAGATATTTTATCTATAACACTTCCAAGTAATATAGTTTTGTTTCAAAATGGAATGGGTCTCATATTTTGTATAATAACTTCTCAAATTATATCTATTCTATGCAAATGTATACATTTTCATAAAGCAATTTAAAATTATTTTAATTATTAAATTAGTTATAAATGTATGTATTTTAAAGAGTATATTGAATTTAAGCTAGTGATAAGAAACGTAGCCTCCTTCTAAGACAATTCCAAAAGACTCATGATGGAAAATGCTGTCTACATCCAGAAAAAAGAACTATGGAGTCTGAATGCAGGTGAAAGCATATTATTTGCTCTCTCTTTTTTTCTTTTTTTGTTTGTTTCTTCTTTCTCATAGTTTCTCCCATTGGTTCTAATTCTTCTTTACAAGATGACTAATGTGAAAATAAGTTTAATATGAATGTATTTGTAGAGCCTATATCAAATTGCATGCCATCTTGGGGTTGAGCGAGGGGAAAGATGGGGAGAAAATTTGGAACTTAAAATCTTATGGAAGTGAATGTTGAAAACTAAAAATAAATAAATAAATTTTAAAAAAAAGAAAAATGCCATCCTTTTTATTTTTCCTTTCTGAATATCTTATGTATTTTAAAAACTGTTTTGTTATTTTATTTTGTCTAAATTTTCTACCACTACACATTCTCACTCCTCCCCCCACATGCCTCTCACTTCCAACAAATAAATATAATTTAATGAAGCAAATAACACATTTTCTGTATTTGAAAATATATCTCCTTCTTCACTTCTGGTACATCACTTCCCTTTCAAGAAGGGGGAGGCATATTTCATCATCAGTTTTTGAAGTCCTGATGGGTCACTGCATCATCTCTCATCATTCTAAGGTTTAAGTTGTTTCTTCATTGCCTATTCTAATTACTTCAATTTCTTTTTCTTCTCTTATTGCTAAAGCTAACATTTCTAGTACAATATTGAATAACAGTGGTTATGATGGACATCCTTGTTTCATCCCTAATCTCATTGGAAATGCTTCTAGCATACCCCCTTTATATATAATGCTTGCTAGTGGTTTTAGATAGATGCTATTTATCAATTTAAGAAAAACTCCATTGATTTCTTTCCTCTTTAGTGTTTTTAATAGGGCTGGTGGTTAGCAAAAAGCTTTTTTCTGCATCTATTGGAATAATCATATGATTTCTGTTAATTTTGTTATTGATATGATCAATTATGTTGATAGTTTCCTAATATTGAACTGGCTCTGCATACCTGGTACAAATCCCACCTGGTATTATCCTCATGATAAGTTGCTGTAGTCATTTGGCTAATATTTTATCTAAAAATTTTGCATTAACATTCATTAGGGAAATTGCTCTATGGTTTTCTTACTCTGGCTCTTCCTGGTTTAGATATCAGAACATATTTGTATCATAAAAAGAATGTGGTAGGACTCTTTCTTTCCTTATATTTTCAATTAGTTTGTAAAGTATTAGAGTTAATTATTCTTTAAATATTTGGTAAAATTCATTTGTAAATCCATCTGTCTATGGAGATTTTGTCTTAGGGAGTTCATTTAGGGCTTGTTCAATTTCCTTTTCTGAACTGGGGCTATTTAATTATCTTATTTCATCTTATGTTAATCTGAGCAGTTTATATAATTTTTTTGTAAATATTCATCCATTTCATTTAGATTGTCAGATTTATTGGCATACAGTTTGGAAAAGTAGCTACTAATTTTAATTTCTTCTTCATTGGTGCTGATTTCACCCTTTTCATTTTTGATATGGGCAATTTGATTTTATTTCTTTTTTTAATCAAATTAACAAAAAGTTTATCTATTTTATGGTCTTAGTTGTATTTATTAGTTCAATAATTTTCTTAATTTCAATTTTATTAATCCTTTGGTTTTCAGAATTTCTAATTTGGTATTTAATTGGGGATTTTTAATTAGTTCTTTATCTAGCTTTTTAAGTTACATGCCCAATTCATTTATCTTTCTATATTTTGTTCAGATAAGCATTTAGGGATATAAAATTTCCCCTAAAAACTTCTTTGGCTACATCCCATAAATTTTGGTATGTTGTTCCATTATTGTAACTCTCTTGGATGAAGTTATTGATTATTTCTATGATTCCTTGCTTGACCCACTCATTCTTTAGGATTGGATTACTAGTTTCTGATTAATTTTTATTCTATCTTTCCATGGCCCTTTATTACATGTAATTTTATTGCATCATAGTCTGAAAAGGATGCATTTAATATTTCTGCCTTTCTGCATTGAATTGTGAGGTTTTTATGCCCTATTATATGGTCAATTTTTGTGTAGGTTTCATGTACTACTGAGAAAAATATATATTCTTTTCTATCCCCATTCAATTTTCTCCAAAAGTCTGCCATATCTATCTTTTTAAAAATTCTATTCACCTCCTTAACTTTTTTCTTGTTTATTTTGTGGTTAGATTTATCTAATTCTAAGAGATAAGAGGCTGAGGTCCCCACTAGTACAGTTTTGCTTTCTATTTCTTCCTGTAACTCACTTAACAACTCCTTTAAGAATTTGGATGCAATACTACTTGGTGCATATATGTTTAATAATGATATTATTTCATTGTCTATGGTACCTTTTATCAAGATGCGGTTTTCTTCCTTAACTCTTTTAATTAGATCTATTTTTGCTTTTGCTTTGTCTGAGATCAGAATTGCTACCCCTTCTTTTTTTTTTTACTTCAACTGAAGCATAATATATTCTGCTCCAGCCTTTTACCTTTACTCTGCATGTATCTTTCTGTTTCAGATGTGTTTCTTGTAAACAACATATTGTAGGATTGTTTTTAAGATAATTGGGATTAAGTGACTTGCCCAGGGTCACATAGCTGGTTTCTGAGGCTGGATTTGATCTCAGGTCCTCCTGAGTCCAGGGCTGAAGCTCTATCCTCTGTGCTGCCCAGGTGCCCAATGATTATGTTTTTTTAATCCATTTTGCTATCCAGTTCCATTTTATGGGAGAGTCATTCCATTCACATTCACAGTGTCTTCCTATCTCCCCACCCCATTTAGATTTTTCTCTCTCCTTTCTCTATTTCCCTCCTCACCATTATTTGGCTTCTGTCCACCACCTCCCTCAATGTTCCCTCTCTTTTATCCATCCCCCACCCTTTACTTTTCCCTTTCTCCTACTACTTCCTATAGGCTAAGATAGATTTCTATACTCAATTTAGTGTATGTTATTTCCTCTTTCAGTCAAATCCAATAAGAGTAAGGTTCAAATAATGCTTGTCTCCTTTTCTTCTTCCCTTCACTGTAATAGGTCTTTGTACTCTTCATGTGATATAATTTACCCTTTTTTGCCTCCTCCTTTCCTCTTCTGCTTAGTAAAATCTTTTTTTTACCCCTTAATTAATTTTGTTCTCATCACATTAAAGTCAACTTATACCCACACCCTCTGTCTATGTATACCTCTTCTAAATGTCATAATAAAGATACAGTTCTCAAGAGTTACAAGTGTCATCTTCCCATGTAGGGATGTAAACAGTTTAACCTCATTGAATACCACTTTTTTTTCTTTCCTATTTACCTTTTTTATACTGTTCTTAAGTGTTGTATTTGAAGATTCAATTTTCTCTTCAGTTCTGGTTTTTTCATCAGGGAAGTTTGGAAGTCCCTATTTCATTGAATATCCATCTTTTCCCCTGGAAATATTATGGTCAGTTTTTCTGGGCAGTTGATTCTTGGTTGTGATCCAAGCTCCTTTGCCTTCTGGAATATCATAGTGCAAGCCCTCTGATCCTTTAAAGGTAAAAGCTGCTAGGTACTGTTTAATCCTGACTGTGGTTCCACAATTATTAATTGTTTCTTTGTGGCTACTTGCGGTATTTTCTCCTTGACCTGATAATTCTAGAATTTGACTATGATATTCCTTGGACTTTTCATTTGAGGTCTCTCTGGAGATGATTGGTGGATTCTTTCCATTTCCACTTTATCCTCTGGTTCTAGGACCCCAGTGCACTTTTCCTTGATAATTTCCTGAAAGATGCTGTCCAGACTCTTTTTTTGATCATGGCTTTGAGGTAGAGCAATAATTCTCAAATTCTGTCTCATGGGTCTATTTTCCAGATCAATTTTTTTTTTCCAATGAGGTATGTTACATTTTCTTCTATTTTTTTTTCATTTTTTTAAAATTTTGTTTGACTGATTCTTGGTGACTCATAAATCATTAGTTTCCACTTGTCAATTTCAGTTTTTAAGAAATGGTTTTCTTCAGCTAGCTTTTGTACCTCCTTTTCTATTTGTCCAATTCTGTTTTTTAAGGAAGTCTTCTCCTCAGCATATTTTTGTACCTATTTCTCCATCTGGCCAATTTTTGTCCTTCCTTTTCCAAGCTGTTGACTCTCTCATACCTCTCATTTCTTTTCCACATTTTTTTTCTATCTCTCTTATTTGACTTTTAAAATACTTCTTGAGCTTTTCCAAGAAGGATTTTTGTACTTGAGATGAATGCACATTCCCCTTTGAGGTTTTGGATGGGGGAATATTAACAGTGTTCCACTCTTCTGAGCTTTTGTTTTGATCTTCCCAGTCACTATAGTAATTCTCAATGGTCAGTCTTCCTTTTTGCTTCCTGGTATTGGCTTTTGCCTGTTACTCACCCTGGGGCTTAAGATCTCCCATTGGTTGCTAAAGTGGTTCTTGCTGTTAGCTTTCTGGGATGCTTCCTATCTTGGACTGTGATCCCCTGCCACTTGAGTGATAAGTACCAGACTATTTTTGCTCGTCCTCCAAGTCTTCCAGCCTAAAAGACTGATCTACCCCATCTTTCAGCTGGCTCTTCTGTTCCAAGATTTCTTCTTGGGCATTATTTTATGTTTCTTTTAGAGGTCAATAAAGGAGAGTGCCAACTTGGCTCCCAGAAATCCTTGCAATCAATAACACAAGATTTTGTAGTTTCTATATTAAAGGTATTGTAGGGCTTGGAATATGATATCCTGGTGGGCAACAAAGCTAGAATTACAACAAAAAACCATGTACTCTGCAAAACTAAGTACAATTTTTCAGAGGAAAACATGGATATTCAACGAAATAGTTGACTTTCAAGCATTCTTGATGAAAAGACCAGAGCTGAATAGAGAATTGAACTTTCAAATACAAGGCTCAAGAGAAGCATAAAAAGGCAAACAGGAAAGGGAAATCATAAGGGACTTAATAAGGAAAAACTGTTTACATTCCTCCTATATGGGAAGATAACATTTGTAACTCATAAGAACTACTGCATTGTTAGGGCAGTTGGAAGGAGTATACATAGAGGGCACAGGTGTGCGTATAAGGTATGATATCTAAAATATATATATATATATATATATATATATATATATATGAAATTAAGGGGTGAGAAAGAAGAATGTATTGTAAAGGGAGAGGTAGAATTGGATAAGTTATCTTACATAAAAGAGGCAAGAAAAACCTTTTACAGTGGAGGGTCACAGGAGGAGCTGAAAGGGAGTGAGTGAACTGTATATTCTCATCAAAATAGGCTCAAAGAGGGAATAACATACACACACAATTGACTATAGAAATCTATCTTACCCTACAGGGAAGTAGAAGGAGAATGAGATAAGCAAAAGCGGGGGATTGTTAGAGGGGAGGGTGGATTAGGGGAGGTGGTTGTTAAATGCAAAATACTTTTGAGGATGACAGGGTGAAAGCAGGGAGGGAATAGAATATACAGGGTGGGAAATAGGATGGAGCAAAATACATTTAGCAATTGTAACTGTCAGAAAAATTTTTGAAACAAGTTTCTGTGATAGAGACCTCATTTCTCAAAAGAGAACTGAGTCAAATTTATAAAATAATATTCATTCCAGAAATGATAAATGATCAAAATATAGGAACAGTTTTCAGGTGACATAATCAAAGCTATCTATAGCCATGTGATAAAATTCTCTAATCACTATTTATTGAATAAATGCAAATTAAAATAATTCTGAGGTACTACCTCCTACCTATTACATTGGCTAATAGGAGAGCAAAGGAAAATGACTAATTTTGGAGGGTATCTAGGAAAAATGAAACATTAATGAACTGTTAGAATTGTGAACTGATTCCACCATTCTTTAGAGCAATTTGAACTATGCTCAAAAGGCTATAAAACCTTGCATACCCTTTGATGTAGCAATACAACTGTTAGGTTTGTATTCCAAAAGAGGTTAGAAAAAAAAGGAAAAGCACCTATATTTACAAAAGTATTTACACCTGCTCTTTTCTGGAGGCAAAGAATTGGAAATTGAGGGGATGTCCATCAATTGAGGAATGGCGGAACATACTATACTATTTGATTGTGATGGAATACTATTGTGCTATAAGAAAAGATGAGTAGGATACTCTCAGAAAAATCTGGAAAGGCATACATGAACTGATACAAGGTGAAATGTATTGTGAACAAAGTAATGGAAATATTATGAGGTGATCAGCTGTGAATAACTTAGCTATTCTCAGCAATACAGTGATTCAAGACAACACTGAAGGACTTATGATGAACAATGTTACCCATCCCCAGAGAAAGAACTGATGATGTCTGAATGTAGATTGAAGCATACTGTTTTTTTACATTATTCTTTGTGAGATTTTTTTTCTTTCTTTTTTTATCTGTGTTTTCTTTCACAACATGATTGATATGGAAATATATTTTCATGACTGCACATGTATAACCCATATTTAATTGCTTGCCTTCTCAATGAGGTAAGGGGGAGGAAGGGAGAAAATTTGAAATTGGAAGTTTTAAAAACAAATGTTAAAAATGATTTTTACATGTAATTGGGAAAAATAAAATGCTAAAGAAAAATTTTAATGTCTATACTTATAATAAACAAACAACAAGTATGTATTTAAAATAGAACAATTATAGCAATGTCTATTATGACTTCTGGAATATCTGTAGTGCCTTTGAAGTTGCAGATACTAAGAGGGCACCATTCTATTGACATTAATCAGGCAAGAAAAGGAACTAACAAAAACCAGTGTTGTTTTCAAGTCATATAAGAACGGCACAATTAGATATGCACTGCAAAAATAAAATAAGTGTAAAATTTAGACATATATTCTGTTTTTCACACATCCATTAAAAGATAGCAAAGTCCTCAGCATATTCATTTCTACAACTGAACCATCATCATCTCCATAGAATCACATAATTTTTTAATGTGTTAAAATGTTCATAATGCTCAGTTTTTAAAATTTCAATAAGCAAGTGTTAATTGGCATCTAAAATGAGGAAGCATGTTGTATAAGAAATTAGGAATAGAACGACATTAGATGATAGAAACAAATGAAGGAAATTAGTTAAAAGCAGGGAATATAAAGCAAGGTAGATAAACAGAATATAGGGAAGGGCACAGAAGAGAAATAAAGGGAAAAGGAAGAAAGATTAGAAGGAAACATGGGATGAGTGAAAAAAAGAGGAAGGGACAGAGATGGAAGAAAGGCTGAAGAAAGAAAAGGAGGGAAAAGAGAAGAGAAAAAGAGACAGAAGACATTTAATTACTTAATCTAAAGATTAAATATGATAGACATCTTAATATATGGGAAGAGAAAGCTTGCAATTATTTCCAACCCCCAAATAATGAATTGTCCACTTTTTAGAATGGTTAAATTATATCCTTAAACTTAAATTACCACTCCTGTGCATTTTTGACCATTATTTAAAAACTGATAATTTGTGATGTGTAAATTTGTTTTTCTATTTAATATTTATTATTTTCTGTCTGCACATTCTTCATATGTAGAGAAATAAAAAAGTTAATTTTAATTTTTTCCTTACAAATATTTTTTTTTATTTTAATGAAGTTAATGCCGATAGGATCCACTCAAAATCCTTTTTCTAGATCAAAAATTCAGAGGATAAGTTTCTATTATGTAGATTCCTTTATGACTTTATTAATTACTAATGGAAAATAAGGATGAAATTCTTTTTAAATCTTAAAATTGTATGTCTTTTCAGGGTATACCTTTGAGTTTAGATATTACTATCATAGGAAATGTGCTAAACACTGAAGATTAAAAGAAAGGGGAGGGGTACAAAACAGTTCTTAACTCAAGGATAAATACTTGCATTCTAAGGGGAAGGCAACATGAAAATAACTAGGTTCATACAAGACATTTACAGAAAAGATGGAAGGAATCTGAGAGGCGAATCATCTCAACTTCTAAGCTGATCTTCCTCATTTGGTCCAGGACATTCAGTTTTTCCTCTGAAAATCTTCCATTTCACACTGAAAATTTTAGTCTAGGAGTAAAGCAAAATCATATAAGAATTTCAAGGAATATGAAAATTGTTTGGAACATTTTTCCTGGCAGATTTCATCACCAATAGCCCTGAAATGTATAATCCTCTAAATATGTCATGCATGTGCATATATGCATTTCAAAATAAAAACAAAACAGAAGTTAAAAAACACAAAAAAATGGTAGCCCAGTAAGAAAGGGACTGCATCTTGAATGCAGGAGTTCAGCACAATGAAAGCAAATAATATTATACACTTATCACTGGAATTAAAAATGCAAGTCTTTGAACAAAAGACTTCCGGAGATAGGGTGTCAGTTTCATGTCACTGTCAAGTAATAGACAACAAGACAAGGCAATAAACAATTATTAAGTGCATAAAAGGTACCAGTTACTGTGTTAAATCATCCTGGAGATAACGGAAGCAAAAAGAAAAACATTTGCTACGTTCCATGAAACTGAAAAGGTGGAGGAGCAGAGGTACCCTGATCATGGTGTTAAAGTCCAGAAATGTTGATTCAGAGCCTCGAAGGGAATGAAGGTTGGACAGTCTGGGTCCATGAGAGTCCCCAAAATGAAATCCATGAGAGACATTCACCAATAGGAGAAATGGGGTGACATGGAGGAGTGATAATCCAGGGTGAGGATACCCAAAGTGTTAAAGAAATTTCCAGGGAGAGACTACAGCTGAGATACAATGACATGCTTGAAAAGTCAGGAGGTGAGCAAATTTAAAGAGAAATACTAAAAAAAAAAATCAGAAATGAAAGGAAATGGAAAGTAAGACAAAACAAATTTTACCATAGGATTGTAACCTGGAATCTTTGAATGTTAATAACTCTATTCCATTAATTGGTTTATTCTATAAGCATAACAAGACTGACAAAGGCATCAATGACACTTAAAACTAAGAACTCCTGAGTTAAACCATTGAAAAAATCCCATGTGTGTTCCTAAAAAAAATTAATTTCATCTTCCTACATGCCCTGCTTATTTGGAGAATATCAACAATTCTTTCACCTTCAAAGATAAACTTGAGTTCATTGAAATGCCCTAACTTTGACAATATGATTCTTAAAATCTCCTGAGATGTGTTGTCATTTTCACCTTGAAATGAAACTCATTACTTACCTGTGACTTACATTTTCATGCAACCCCTTCCTTTCTTATCTCTGAAGTCTTCATTTGAAAGCTTTGATTCTTGTTCAGCAGGGAAGTACCTTTTTCACCCCCTTGGTGTTGAGGAGACACCAGCATTAGAAAAATGAAATTTACCTCTCTAGGCTCTGAAATTTTATCTTCCCCATGGTACAACACTCTGGGACATCATAATTTCACTTTTCCTTTTTATTGTTTGGAACCTAATTCTATTAGGTACTAAGAGATAATGCTAGTGTTGTTTGGTCAGTGCCTCCCTAGATTAACCACACAATCTTACTTTGTCAGTCAAGAGTAATTTAAGTATTTACTATGCTTAAGATGTCCAAAATATAGTAATATGGGACTGGAATTCAGGAGAGAGACTAGAGCTCGATATATAGCTCAGGTATTTACTTGTGTAGAGATGATAACTGAACCTATAAGATGTAATAAGATCTCCAAGTGAGAAAATATAGAGTGAAAAGGGAAGAGGACCTAGGACAGAGCCTTTGGGGACACTTATAATGTAAATGGAGAAGTTATCAAACAAAATGAAGGAACACTTGGAGAAATAGGATAAAAAGCTATTTAAACATTCTACATAGCAGTGTGGAGGGTATCTTGGATTCTGGAAGACTGTGACAAAATACATGTACTAACAGCATCCATAATGCAAAAAGCACTTTGAGCATCATTTAAATAATAGACTGATTTCCAAGAAACATCCCAGTTAAATATGGGAATGCTATAGAACAAGTATCCTAGCCACCAGGTGATGAATAATTTGGTCATGCAACCCATCAATAAATCAGTCACTCAACATTTGTGAAGCATTTACTACATGCCATTCAAAATGTTTGGCACAGGAGAAACAAATATAATGAATAAAACTATATTTCTTTGAAAGGAGCTTACATTCTAATTAGGGAAATAAGAATGATACCTAAATATAAATAAATAAATGAACACACACACACACATGAACACACACACACATACACACACACACAAATACACATACACATATGATGGCACAATGGATAGAATTTCAGACTTGGAGTAAGAAAGACCTATTTTTCTGAGTTTAATCCAGCAGCTTGATGGTCCAGTGAATAGAATGCTGAACTTGGCATCAAAAAAATCTGAGTTCAAATCATGCTCAGACACATCCTAGCTGTGTGACCATGGTCAATTCATTAATTTCTGTCTCAGTTTTGTCAACTGCAAAATGAGTATAATAATACCACCTACCTCACAGGATTGTTCTATAGATCAAATGAGATATTTGTAAAATGTTTATCCAAGTGTCAGGTTGTCTTATCCAAGTATCTCTTATCCAAGAGTAGGTTCATAATGAATACTTATTCTCTCCCCTCTTCTTCACTTCAGTATGGTTTTCAGTTAGATGGAGGGTCTGTAGAGTCAAGAGCTAGTTCTTCAGAAAAGAGAGAGAGAAAGAAGGAGAGGGAGAGGAAGATTCCAAGAGATACATTTAAGAACAGAGTGGAATAGAAAGATGAATTCTGGACAGATCCTTCAGTAGAGAATGAATGTCTAGAATTTAAGGAGATCAAGAAAGTGGACTCATGGGGCAGCTAGATGGTGCAGTGAATAGAGCTCTGGCCTTGGAGTCAGGAGGATCTGAGTTCAAATCCAGATTCAGACCCTTAACATTTACTAGCTGTGTGACCCTGGGCAAGTCACTTAACCCTGATCGCCTCACCATAAAGCAAAAAATAAATAAATAAATAGATAGATAGATAAATGAATGAATAAATAAATAAATAAGTGAAAGTGGACTCAGTTGTCTATTAAGTAATTATTTAGTTCTTTTAATGATTGTATATCTTTCCCCTCTAACAAAGGCTCCTCTTTAAGTGACATCATTCTTCTTATTGCACAAAATAGCTTTGGCCCATGAATAACGACAATTTCTAGAGAATTATATTTAGAGATTAATCAAAGTTCAATGGAGAGGTTCATCATGGGGGTGAATAGACTGCATCATGTTATTAAATACATGTATAACCAACAAGGGAGGTACATCACAAAGGGAGAGCTAAGGAAAACTGATGAGCAAACTACATCTTCCTTTAGTTCCAATAATTTGAAATTTAGTTGAAGAACATGAGCATATTATATAGATCTGCTTTGGAATATTGGTGGGAGCTTACGGAAAAAAAAATGATACAGCCTCCAAAGATGTAGATGGACTTTTATTTGTTTTTTGATGTATGCACATTAATGAGATCATAGATTCATCAATGTATTAAACAATCATTGGAATGCTTACATTTTCTCATGCCAAAACAGAAATATCAAAATCCGTATTACACACACACACACACACACACATACACACACAAATGGACATACATATGTATATATGCATACATACATATATGTAATAAAATTTAATTTTATTTCTTTTAATTTAATTTTACATTTGAAATTTTCAAAAAATATTTATGTATTTAATCAAAATTGCTTAATCTGTGGCTATTAACAGTTTTCAGTCTGCAATGTCAAATATGTATAAGCAATTCATGATGCTACCTACACTCAATCATTCAATATCCTTGCCCATGTAAGTTGCTTGTACCTTATAATACAAAATCTACAGATGCATTTGGTGATATGGAGAAAGAGAGAGAGAGAGAGAGAGAGAGAGAGTGAGTGTGAGTGTGGTCATGATTATGGAAATCTGAAATTGAACCTACAACAACTTACTCTCCTCTGTGTGCCTATAGCTCTAGGACTTAAATTAATAAGACTTTCATAGACCACATGTGGACCCAATAAGGCTAAAGCCATAACAATTGCTACAGGCAACTGTATGTAGTCAATCAGCAACTCTTTCACAGGAAGAAATCCAAAATTAACTGGAGAAAAACAGTGTACCACTGGGAGCATCATTTTAGCCCTGTTTGATAAGAAAATTAAATATAAGCTTCATAAGGCAAAGTAGAGCAGATGGCCCCAGAATCCTGTGAGCTGTTATTTTTGTTCTGAGTCCATTGCTTGAAGATGGTAGGCAAACACTTTGGGAATGAAGTAGCTAGTGCATATGGATGTGGGTGTTAGTTTCTTAAGGTGGAATCAGATTCATAGTCTAAAAGAGATAATTCTGTTATTTCTAACTAGCTTGTTATGCTCTATTGCTTTCTCAAAGAAACCATGTTAAGGTTTCAAATGAAATACAAAAGAAGAACAAACTTTGAGACTGAAAAGCAAACAGTTATTCCAGGACCCATTTCAAGGTGTCAAAAGTAAGAAGTTAAGTAGGGACATTAAAATAGGGATTGTTGTTGTTCAGTAATTTTTCAGTTGCATTCAACTCTTTATGACTGCATTTTGGGTTCTCTTGCCAATGATACTGGAGTGATTTGCCATTTCCTTCTCCAACTCATTTTACAGATCAGGAACTGAAGCAAATAGGGTTAAATGACTTGCCCAGGGTCACACAGCTAGTAAATATCTGAGATCAGATTAGAACTCAAGAATATGAGTCTGCCTGACTCCAGGCCTAGTACTTTATCTTCTGCAACACCTAGTTCCCCTAAAATAAGGATGAGACTAGCAATTTTTATTAGTCTTAAAAACTCCTGATGATGAACCTCCCTCTATCAAGACAAATGAGTACCAACTTGTAACTTACAGTCTAAGGTACTGAGAGGATAAATGTTTCTCTTGGGATCACACAGGGCACCTTATGGGCAGTGCTAATTTTTATCTCTACTTACCTAATAAAATATTTTCACCAAGAGAGGAATTTCTTTTGTTATGGTTCCCTCTGTAATACTAGTACATGTGCAAATGAAATCAACATTACACTTCCAATTTTTAACTTTAGTGACAAGAATAATTGTCACTTTTGTCACCTGCATTTGCCTTTTTCTGTAAGAGACAAGTAATTGAGAGACTAGGAACAGAATGCCCAGTCTGGCAATGTAGACTGGCCCAGCTTCCAAGTTCCAATATCTTTTCCAGTGTGCCCCTGAGTTTGAATTTATTG
>NW_020949613.1:12403945-12523172 GCF_900497805.2 Vombatus ursinus | reverse complement strand
TATGTATGTATGTATGTATGTATACACATGTATGTATGTATGTGTGTGTATATGTGTGTGTATGCATATATGTATATATTACACACATATGTATAAAAATAAAAAGCTAGGCAATTGAAAAAAGCAGACTATCACCAGTACTTGCATGCATGCATACACACACATATACACACACACATACATGTAGAAACAGCAATCCTATGGGGAGAATTGCAGAGGTCCAGCTTTTGAGATATGCTCCAATTAGTTGCTAACCTGGGCAATGAGGAAGACGCAAGTGTAAACTATGCTTTAGATGAAATCTTCACAGTTGATCCAGAGAGCAAAGACAGTAATATAAGCTTTCCATTCCTCCTACCTTTCTCTCCATGGAAGAGCTCAAATGTAATCTACAGGTTATTTATTAATTTGACCCCTATGGGTTATGAAAATGCTAGATTTTTTTATCATAATATAAACTTCCTAAACTTTTTGAGATGAGATAGTATGCTATGGAAGAAGCCCCATGAACTCTGAAGCAAGAGGACCTAGGTTCAAAATCTGTATGTCACTTAACGTCTCTGGTTCTGTTTCCTTTACTGTTAAAAAAAAAAAGTAGGGTGTGGGGATAGACTAGATGGTTTCTTTGTCCCTTCAAACTCTAAATCTATGATCATATGTGGTAAAATTTGGACCAATGTATGTCATTTTTACTTGTTTATATGAAAAAGAGAAAATAGACACTGATTTAAAAAAAAAAAATCTTCGGTCCAGTTGTGGAAATTTGAGTTGTGAAGCTGGAGCAGTTATAGTTAAGTCAACAATCATTTCTTAAATGCTTCCTATGGTTCAGGCACAGTGCTAAATTCAGAGAATACAAATATGAGTAGAAAAAAAAGACAGTCTCTGACCTTAAGGAGCTCACATTCCAGCATGAGAAGATACATAAAATAAAGGGAGAGAAAGGGATGGGGTGCATTCATAGGGGCATGTTAGAGAAAGTCCAGATAATCGAGAGTACAGCCTAGAGGGAAATACAGATATGGTTGCCTTAGATGTTCTCCTCAGCGTGGAGATACTAGGAGGAACCACTTAATCAGAGGAGGAGACCAAAAGGTAGAGGATATTTCCATTTTGATAAATTCAGGTTTGATACGTTTCCTTGGTGAAGAGGTCTTTGGCATCAGAAAGGAAGTGAAGAGAATGCAGAGTTAAGCTAGAGAGGAATGGTGACATGACTGGCCTTGGTCTGACTGACTGATAATGGTAGTGCTAGGAAGAAGCAGTAAAACAAAGGAAGAGGCTGGATGGGTAATGGGTTCTTCCAAGGTGAGAAGTTCAGATATATTTGCTGGGTGAAAAAGTTCCTTTGGCATAGCAGAAGAAATTTGGAGGGTAACAAGATTGGACAGGAATGAAGGATGAAATGATGACAACAAATTTAACTTTAATGAGCCTAAATCTAGCAATCTGTCACAAATAACTGAACCAACTTTCTGGTAGCTTCAACAAAATCTTCAGATAGAGCACTACCACCTATTTTGAGAAAGCTGTATAATCAAAGAATTCTTGCATTGAAATAATTCTGAAAAATCACATGATTTATGGACCAGATTTCTTAGTCTATTCCCCCTGAATAATGTGTCAGTTGGTTATGGAAAGTGGTTTGTTACATGTTGTGTAGTCCTTTCAATATAGAATTTAATTCCTGGCCACTAAACCAAGTTTGTAAACTGTTTTCATATTAAAAAAAATAGTGAACTATTACAACAGGAAGGAATTTAGATAATCCCTGATATAAACCGTCATTTTAGAGAAGTGAAATGAGAAATTAAGGAATTCACTTAAGGTCACACATCTTGGAAAGTGAGGACCCAGTTATCGCTCCTGGTCTGTCTACTTCTTACATTTGTTGCATAAAATTATATTTGATTATACACTGTTGCCTAAGTGAAAGGGTTTTTAAATTCTAAACATACATAGACAGAAGTCCACAACTCATTTTTATTCAAGCAATTTCACTGACCCATCAGTCTCACTATGCTTTTAAACACTAATGTTGACCTGCTGATAATTCTGATCGTTCAGTAACCTCATCTTTGGCACTTCCTGATTTTAACATTCTTCCACCTTTGTAACATGTTGATTCTTATAATAAACATAATGTTTTACCTAATTTGTCTTGCTCATGTCTCATCCACTTTCCTCAATTCTGGAATACCTTTTAGTGTCTCTGACAGTTGCTTACTATTTCCTTCTGCATTCTATACTGTACCTTTTCCTGTTATGGTTCCAAGTTTTCTTACAATAATCAACAGTTGCATCACAGTTATGTCGTGGTTATTCTATTTCCTAACTTTTGGTTGGCCCTAGTAGATCTCCACAGAACTACTTCAGGTCAACCTTTGGAATATTGGTAGCAATCACAGAGAAGATATAATGTGACCAAGATAAGATGATCAACTTCTGGAATAATGTGATTTCCTTAAAAGACATTAATTGTAGGCAGAATGCTAATGTGGTAAACCTGTGAATATCTCAGTTTCATTGAGCAATTGCTGTTTAGCTCAGCCCTTTCACACCTAATTTATTATTTTGTTTTGTCTCAGATCAAGTAAAGTTATTTATCCTATTTAATTACTAAAAATAGGTGGATCATGAAGATTCCAAAAGTTCTACTTCAAGTGGTAAGACTCACCCTGGTTTCTGTGGTAAATGGTATTTGTTATCTTGAGCTCGTCAAGTGGAAATTTATCTAATGAGGGCATCAGCTCTGTATCCTCTTTAAGTACCTTTTTAAAAAAAACTATTTTTTTTTCATTTCCCATTTCCCTTCCATCCTCCAGCCCTTCCCACACCCATTGAGAAGTCAAGAAATATGATACCTGTCCTACATGTGAAATCATATAAAACATATTTTTGTATTACCCATGTTCCCCTCTCCCATAACAAAAGCAAAGAAAATTTTTAAAAAAAGAAAAAAAATGCTTCAATTAGCACTCTGAGCCCTTCAGATTTCTGTCTGGAGGTGGATAATATTTTACATTATGAGTCATTTGTGTTGCATCATTGTTTTGATAACTTACTAGTCTTTCAGTTGGTTATCTTTATAATATTGCTATTACTATGTAGTTGTCTACCTGGTTCCCTTTGTATTGGTCCATGTAATTCTTCCAGATATTTCTGAAACCATTCCATTCATCATTTCTTACAACCCAAGAGTATTCCATTACATTACTATGCCATAACTTGTTCAACTGTTCCCCACTGAGCATCCCCTCACTTTCCAGCTCTTTCCCAACACAAAGAGCTGCTATACATATTTATATCTATATGTGTTATTTTCTTTTTTCTTTGGTCTCTTTCGGGTATGGACCTAGTAACAGGATTGCTGAGCCAAAAGGTATGGATAGTTTAATACTCCTTTGGGCATAATTCCAAATTGTTCTTTAAAATGGTTAGACAAATTCACAGCTCCAACATCAGTGCATTAGTGTACCTATTTTCCCATGCTGTGATTTTCCAAATCAATCATGGAACCTAGTCTGATAGGTGTGATGTGATATTTCAAAGTTGTTTTAATATACAATTCTTTAATTATTAGTGAATTAGAGCATTTTATATACATTGATAGCCTTTGTTTCTTCCTCTGAAAATTGCCTGTTCATATCCTGTGACCATTTGTGAATTGGAATAGAGCTCTTTTCCTTAATATATACATATATGTGTGTGTGTGTGTGTGTGTGTGGCTCAGTTCTCTATATATTTGAGAAATGAGACCTTTATCAGAGAAATTTGGCTTAAACATTTTCCTCAGTTTCATGATTGAATTGTTAATTAACTAATGGAATTGAATTATGAATGAGACCATAGCAGGTTACCCCTGCGTTTATTTAAGACAGGCACACTAGGTTCTTTGGATACTCAATGAGAAAGACCATGATGGCAGTGGGGAGTGAATACAGAGACAAATGGCACAGGGTGGAGGGGAGAGTTGCACAGAGTCAGACAGGGATAGGATGGTGGAGGGAGGCAGATAGTGAGGGGAAAAGAATGGGGAGGGAGAGAGACTTGGAGAGTTACTTCATAACCATGGATTGGTGTTGGGAACACTGAGGCATCATGAACCCTGATGGAGACAGAAGAGTGTTCAGGGTACCCTACTTCCTACAAACATTCCCATCTCTCCCCTATCTTGAAAAAAAAAACCCTCACTTGATCTTTCCATTCTTGAATTCATCCTATTTCTCTTTTACCTTTTGTAGCTTAACTCTTTGAAAATGCCATCTACAATAGATAAATCCATTTCTTCTCTTCTCATTCCCTTCACCCCTAGCAATTTTACTTCTTAAACTGTCATTTCACTGAAACTGCTCTCTCCAAAGTTATTAATGATATCCTGGTTGCCAAACCCAATGGGTTTTCCTCAATTCTTATTCTCCTTTACCTTTCTGAAGTCTTTGGCACTATTGATAACTTTCTCCTCCTTGATAACTCTCTTCTCTCTATGTTGTTGGTTTTCTTCTTACCTATCTTCTGTTTTTCCTTTGCTGGATCCTTATCCAGATCATGTCCTGTAATTGTAAATCTTCCTCAGGTTTCTGCCCTGGGTCCTCTTCTCCCTTCATGCATCACCTGGTGGCCTCATCAGCTTCCATGGATTTACTTACTATATTTATGCTCATGATTCTGAAATCTACCTTTCCTGCCACGATCTCTTTCCTGACCTCCAATATCTCATCTCCAACTGTCTTTTAGACATCTTTTTTTTTCCAGTCATAATTTTATTTGGAAACATCACTGTGAGCCCTAGCCCCATGCTACACAACACCACTAGAAACACATGTTCCACATGTTCCCAAATCATACAATTCTTACTAATACCAGGACACTACAGCAATCTTGAATTTCAAATTATCACATCTAAGGAATTCTCAGCACTTGACACTTAACCCCACAGTGCAATAATTTACCTGTATTTAAGATTAATATATAGCATGGAAAATTGAAAATTCTTGCTCCATAAATGTTATGAACATGTCAAATCTTTGTAAATAAACATACAGTGAAGAGAAAAATGACAATTCTAATTCATCTTTATACACATAATACTAATGGCAAATGGGTAGGGAGATTGCACAGCTGCCTGGCTGGTCCTAGGGGGCCTCAGCTCCAGCCGGGTCCAGTTCAGGCACCATCCAATCTGGTGTGGTGTGACACAGACAGAAGAGTCACTAAGACATTGAGCATTTACAAGACCAACTACCAACTGGACAACTGCACCAGATGTCAGGACATTCATTCTGGAGCGAATTGGGAGGGATGGGGTGATTCAGGACAGGTCTTTATATCATACTCTGTGGCTGAAGGGGTGAGTTGGGGGGAGAAGGTGGGGCACTGGGAAGAATGGAAAAACAGGGTCTACTTTGTAGAGAGAATGAGGGCCACAATCAGGCCATACAGCCCAAGCACCTCAGCAAAGATCAGAATCAGGATCATCCCTACGAACAGTAGGGGAAGCTGTGCTGTCCCCCGAACACCAGCATCACCTACAATGACAATGGCAAAGCCAGCTGCCAGCCCACTCAGGACCGTGCTGAGGCCTGCTCCCAGCTGAAGGAAGCTCTTAAACAGGGTCATTTCTGGTGGCAGAGAGTTGGCAATGAGAACAGCCACCACCAAAGCATATATAGCAATGATACCATCCATGAAGACAGGAATGACTGACTTCACGATCAGTTCAGGTCGTATAACTGACATGGCTGCAATACCAGTGCCACTTTTTGCTGTGCCATAAAGTGTGGATAGGTGGAGAGATTCACAGGAAGTAAAATGCATAAATGTGATTAATTCATTCAATAAACATTCATTAAGTGTCTACTATGTGGCAGGCACTTTGTCAAGCATTGAGGATACAAGAAAAACAAATCAAAAGACAGTCCCTTCCTTGAAGGAGCTTACAATTTAATGGGAGAGACAACATGCAAAAAAACATGAATTTCATGGCTGAAGACCATGGCAGCCAAGGTGCCCATGATGGCAAAGAAGGACGTGTATTCGGGGCTCTGGGACATGTCTGCGTGGGGTCGGTAGGCCAGAAGGAGAAGGGGCAAGGGGAGAGAGGCAAGGGCACGCGGCTGGGTAGCAGGTAAAGGACTGGAGGGCGGGTAGGCAGGTAGGATGACATGGAACCAGGAGACCACTTTTAGACATCTTGAACTGGATATTCAGTAGACAAAATAAACTCAATATGTCCAAAATGGAACTCATTATCTTTTCCCCTAAACCCTTTCCACTCCTACCTTTCCTTATTACTATTGAGGGTAATATAATCTTGCCAATCCCTCAGGCTCTCAACATAGTTGTTGCCAAGTTGTTGTCAAAGCCTGATGATTTCACTTTTGCAACATCTCTCAAATGCACTCTCTTCTCTCCTCTGAAATTGCCACCACACTAATGTAGAGTAGTCACCACAGGTCTTGATAAATACAATAGCTTGCTGGTGAATCTATCTGCCTCAAGTTTCTCCCTACTCCAGTCCATTCTCCATTCAGACTTCCAAGTGATTTTTCCAAAATGCAGATCTGATCACATTAACCTCCTCCCTCCCTGACCATTCCCACCTTCCAACTCTGCCACCCACTCAAGTGACTTCCTGTTGCCTCTAGAAGCAAATACAAAATGCTCTGTTTGACATTCATAACCCTTCAGAGCCTATCCTCCTCTTAACTTCCTAGTCTTCCTACACATAACATGTACTCTTCTGTCTTATGAAACTGGCCTGAGTGTTCCACAAATGAAAACTCTATCTCTTGGCTCTTTCTCTGGCTGCACCCTATTCCTGTAACACAATCCTTCTTTTGCTCTGACTACTGACCTCTGTAACTTCCTTTAAGACCCAACTAAAATCTCTAACTCTTTTTAATTCCAGTGTTTTCTCTCTTTTATTTTTTTTCCTATTGATCACATATGTAGCTTGCTTTGTATATGTTTTTTTGCATGTTGTCTCTCCCATTAAATTGTAAGCTCCTTCAAGGAAGGGACTGTCTTTTGATTTGTTTTTCTTGTATCCTCAATGCTTGACAAAGTGCCTGCCACATAGTAGACACTTAATGAATGTTTATTGAATGAATTAATCACATTTATGCATTTTACTTCCTGTGAATCTCTCCACCTATCCACAGATCTGACAGGCAATTTCTTTTATACTCCCCTATTTTTTTAAATTATATCACCATTTATGTTCAAACTACTTACTCATTTTGAGTTTATCTTGGCATACAATGCTCTATATCTAGTTTCCACCAGAAAACTTTCTAGTTTTCTCAACAATTTTCATGGAAAAAAAAAGTGTTTACCACCAAGCTGGGAACATTGGGTCTATGAAACAAAATCATTTTCTTCTGTATATTATGTAACTAATTTATTCCATTGATCAATCACTCTATTTCTTATAGATTGCCAAACTAAATTAATGATTATTACTTTATAATATAGTTTGAGATCTGGTACCACTAGGTCACCTTCTTTCACATTTTTTGTTGATTCTTTGATAGTCTTAAGTTTTTCTTCTCATAGTCCAGAAAAAATGTATTTCTTTTTTGTTTTTTCTTTTTCTTTTTTTCTTAATTTATTTTGAATTATCAACAATCATTTCCATATGCTTTTGAGTTTAAACTTTTTCTCTCCCTTCCTCCCCACCACCCTCCCCAAGATAGCACACAATCTGATATAGGCTATACATATAAACTCTTATTAAACATATTTTCACATTAGTGATGGTGTAAGTAAGAATGAGAACCAATAGGAAGAACCACTAGAAACAGGAAACAAAACTCAACAGAAGAGAAAAAAAATAGCAAATAGTATGCTTCGATCTGCATTCAAATTCCATAGTTCTTTCATTAGATGTGGATAGCATTTTCCATCACGAGGTCTCTGGAAATGTTTTAGATCCTTGTATTGCTGGAAAGGCTTAAGGTTATTAGTATTAGTCATCACACAACATGGCTGTTATTGTGTACAACATTCTCTTGGTTCTGCTCACTTCACTCAGCATCAGACCATACAAGTCTTTCCAGGTTTTTCTAAAGTCAGCCTGTTCATCATTTCTTATAGCACAATAGTATTCTATTACATTCATATTTCACAACTTGTTTAGCCATTCCCTAATTGATGGGCATCCTCTCAATTTCCAATTCTTTGCCAAAAAGAGTGGCTATAAATATTTTTGTACATGAGGGTCCTTTTCCTATTTGTATGATTTCTTTGGGATGTAGCCCTAGAAGTGCTATTGCTGGATCAAATGGTATACACATTTTTATAGCCCTTTGGGCACAGTTCCAAATTTCTCTCCAAAATGGTTCGATCATTTCACAACTCCACCAACAATGCACTAGAGTTCCAATTTTCCCACATCTTCTCCAACATTTATCATTTTCCTGTTTTGTCATGTTGGTCAATCTGATAGGTGTGATGTGGTACCTCAGAGTTATTGTGATTTGCATTTCTCTAATCAATAGTGATTTAAAGCATTTTTTTCATATGACTATAGATGGCTTTGATTTCTTCATCTGAGAACTGCCTTTTCATATCCTTTGACCATTTATCAATTGGGGAATGACTTGTATTCTTATAAATTTGATTTAATTCTCTATATATTTTAGAAATGATGCCCTTATCAGAGACACTGGTTTTAAAATTTTTTCCTCAGTTTTCTACCTTCCTTCTATACTTAGTTGCATTGGCTTTGTTTGTGCAAAAACTTTTCAATTTAATGGAATCAAAGTTATCCATTTTGCTTTATGTAATATTCTCTATCTCCTGTTTGGTCATGAATTCTTCTGTTCTGATAGGTAAACTATTCCTTGCTCTCCCAGTTTGCTTATATTATCAGCCTTTATATCTAAATCATGTACCCATTTAGACTTTATTTTGGTATATGATGTGAGATTTTGATCTATTCCTAGTTACTGCCATAATCTCTTACAGTTTTCCCAGTAGTTTTTTTTCAAAGAGTGGGTTCTTATCCCAGAAACTGGGGCCTTTGGGTATAACAAATAATATATTACTATAGTCATTAACTACTGTGTCCTTTTTCTTAAATCGTATTTTATTTTTTCCCAGTTACATGACAAGAAAATTTTCAACATTCATTTTGATAAGATTTTGAGTTCCAAATATTCTTCTTCTCCTCTGCCTCCCTTCTTCTGAAAATGGTAGGCAGTCTGATATGATTTATACATATGTTATCATATGTATTTTCATAATAGTCACAGAATAGAAAAAAACAGATCAAAAGAAAAAAAGCTAAGAGAAAGAATAAATTTAGTGAAAAAAAAAACATTCTCTGGTCTGGTCTGGAGCATCATACAATGTTGCTGATACTATGGATATGTTTTCCTGGTTCTGCTCATTTCACTTTGCATTAGTTAGTAAAAGTCTCTGCATTTTTTCCTGAAATCTGACTGTTCATCATTTCTTATGGAAAAAAAATAATATTCCATTGCATTCATATACCACAAATTGTTCAGCCATTTCCCAAATGATGGGCATCCCCTCAGTTTCCAATATTTTGCCACCATGAAAAGGACTGTTATAAATTATTTGTACATGTGTGTCCTTTTCCCTTTTTTATGATATCTTTGGAATATAGACTTAGCAGTGGTATTGCTGGGAAAAAAGGGTATGCACAATTTTACAGTCCTTTGGGCATAGTTCCAAATTGCTCTCCAAAATGATTGGATCAGTTCACAATTCTACCAACAGTTCATGACTATCCCAATTTTCCCAATCCTCTCTAACATTTATCATTTTCCTTTTTTGTCATCTTAGCCAATCTGATAGATGTGAAGTGGTACCACAGAGTTTGTTTTAATTTGCATTTCTCTAATCAAAAGTGATTTAGGGTATTCTTCATTATGCGTATTGGTAGTTTTAATTTATTCATCTGAAAACTGCTTGTTCATATCCTTTGAGCATTTATCAACTGGGGAATGACTTTTATTCTTGTAAATTTGACTCAGTTCTCCATATATTTGAGAAATGAGGCCTTTAAAAGAGACACTTGCTGTAAAGATTGTTTCCCAGCTTTCTACTTTACTTCTAATCTTGGGTGCATTGGTTTTGTTTGTACAAAAGCTTTTTAAATTTAATATAATCGAAAATATCTGTTTAACATTTTGCAATGCTCTCTATCTCTTTTTGGTTATGAATTCTTCCCCTCCCCATAAATCTAACAGGCAGACTATTCCTTGCTCTTCTACTTTGCTTATGGAATCACCGTTCATGTCTAAATCATGCTAAAGGCCTGACATCTAACTTTTTTAAATATATATATATATATAAATATACTATGTATATTATGCTATATGTACTATATGAACATGTGTGGGTGTGGGTGTGTTTGTATAATGTTTCTCAGGGCTCTTTACACCTAACTCCCCATTTTTTATTACCCCAAGGTGATCAAGTACATCAAGGTCAAGCTTTTCTGTTGATCTGTATTACTAATACTATAGTTTATAACCCCAACTGGTACACATAACAGCAAATTTATACAGTTAACTCAAGTGAATGGCATTTACTAAATCGACATAGAATGAAATATCTCCTCCATAAGTCTGAGATATTCATTACCCCAATTCAACATAAGTAGAAAGAATGGATATATACAATGTGTATACTACTTGAGAGTTGCACACAAATACAACAAACACATTCAAGGCAACTTCCCCCTCCAGCATTGCATCTACTCCTGTCTTTTACCTTCCTGTGGTTTTCTCATGCTGGGTGCAACATTGTTCCTTGCATATATTTTCACTAGGATCCCTAGGATGTTCTTCTCTATTGTTCAACTTACTTCTTCAGCTGAAGACACCAGGATAATTGTTCACAGAGTCTTCTACTAGGAAAGTTTCTCTTCTGTAAGAAACTGTTTTCAATGAGGTGAGAGATTGGATGTGGTCCAGCAAAGAATAATCTCATTTATTATTTGCTACACTTTAGAAGAGTTTTAAAAGATAAAGATACATTCTCTCTCAAGAACTGTTCTTCCACCACAGCTGTCTTTTTTTCTTGACTGCCAGAGATGACACTATTACTGACTTTTAAAAAAATATGTTGTCTACAGATTTATGTAGATTTTAAAAGTCTTCCTTTTGAACATTTC
Organism: Vombatus ursinus; assembly: GCF_900497805.2. Classification (NCBI taxonomy): domain Eukaryota; kingdom Metazoa; phylum Chordata; class Mammalia; order Diprotodontia; family Vombatidae; genus Vombatus; species Vombatus ursinus. Next base: position 12,512,023 of record NW_020949613.1, on the reverse strand, counting down.
TTTGCACATCCTTATAAATAAGTTTTGAGTAGGGTAGTCTCTGTTTTCTTCTTTTTACAATCTGCAAGTATGTCAGTCAGAATATGAGTCAATGTTTCACTCTTTACAAGCTGTGAATGCAATTACTTATCATCTTAAAGAGAAATATCTTAACCTTTTCATTTTAAACCTCTGTTGTCTGACTCTTACATCCTGCCATTTCATCACATGGATTGGTGAGCTGGAGGAAAACTCAATGAATCAGTGATCCCCTGATCAACTCTGTAACTCCTTATGAAATAAACACACAGAGTATACATACTTTTTCATATCTCCATTCTCCATTTACATCGCCATTCTTTTCTCTCTCTCTCTCTGTCACTCTCTGTCTCTCTCTGTCTCTCTCTATTGCTACGTCTCTCTCTTATCTATGTATAGATTTATCTTTATAGAGAGATCATAAAAACTAAAAGTTGGAGCAGAAATATTTAATAACAATAAATATATAAATATATACCTAAACTTAATAAATTAACCAAGTGAATAGCTCCCAGTGAATTTTTTCCAATGAAATCTTTTGACCCATATTCTCTACTAGGTGAGTAACAATTTAGGAGACAGTTGTATAGTCTCAGATCAATTATTTAGTGGTCCAAAACAATAATAGGCCAAAAGGTAACTAGGAATCTGACAGAAGCAATACTTAGAAATAAATAGCTAATGGATTCCTGGTAAAAAGCTGAAGATAACCCAAAACAATTTAGGAACAAAGTTTTCTGCCTGTGGACACATAGATCCTACTGCTGTCTGGGAGATGAATTGGGCTTTTAGCTTTGTGAACTAAAACACACTTTTGTGGTGTGATGTGATGTGATCTACAAAGGAAATCTTCTTGCTAGAAGTGGTTGAAAGATATAGTGCTCCTGTGAGCAAGCAAGCTTTTCACTGGAACAGAAGAGGTTAGAATTGCAACTGAGCATTATAAGAAAAAAGACAGTATTTATGGTAGAGACCAAGATATATTTTTTGTTTTTACTTTTAGACCCCAATAAATAGACTTTCTTTTTGGCCTAAAATACAACTTAGGAAATATTGAAGAATCATTTATATGCATTTTTTTGAAATTTGAATTAAAGTGAAAATTATTTTGTTTTATGCTGTACTGGATAGGCTGTCCTTGGGGTCAGAAAGACAAAAACTTACCCATACAAGCTGTGTAACCAAGCGCAAGTAACTTAAGCTCTCAGGTCCTAAGACTGTAAGGTGCAGAGTGGTCGTAGATCAGTTTCCATCTTCAGAGAGTTTCCATAAGAGGAGTTCCCTCCATAGATGGAATCAAAGATTCAAGAAAAAGTATCCAAATTAAGATGGGAATAAAAGGATATTTAAGATATAATCATCAGTTGTGTTCCCGTGCTTAGGAATTTTTCTGTCTTATATCAAGGACTGATTCTTCAAATTTTAAATTATTATTTATAGCACTTTATTTTAATTATTACAATTATAATTAATTTTAACATTTATTCTAAAATATTTAATTGGTTAAAGAACACTGAGTTAGCAATGAATAATTGGTGCATAGATTATTTAATTCCTATTCTCCCAAAATTAAAGCAATTAAAGTCAGTATTAATATTTCACAAAGTAGATAATCATTAAAGTTGCATCTATTTATTTATTTTATTTATTGCTGCTGCAGGTCCTTTAAAGTTTATTTTATTTTGTGAGTATGTGAAGTCATAGAAAACTGAAGGAGTACTTTGAAATTCCTTTTGACAAATTCCGCCCAGCTTCAGGAACACATCAAACTACAATCAAGAGGAGTGCATTGCTTCTTCTTCTCCTTTTGTTACTGTGACTTATTCTTTCCCTCTGGCTTTTTCAGCTTTCTCCTAAGTTAATGGGTTCTCTACTCTCAGATGCCTGATATCTTGTCTTGCCATTAATCACTGTGAAGTTAACAGTTACCACACCTTTCAGGACTATCTTGAGCTTAACTCGGTCCACAAAGTAATGAATCAAAGTCATGAAAATATAGGATAGTACCACTCCAAATCAAATCCTTTTTACTCTTTCATATCACTCAAACTTTCACATTTAGAAAATCATTTTGGTCAAACTGTTTTCTCTTATAACTAGAAAATTCCACTTGAAGTGAACTTGAAGAAAAAGATGAATTAGCCACATCTTTGAGAGCCAGTTTTAATAAAAATAACATATCATAGTAAATACAATTATAGTAATACAGTTAGAGTAATTTCATTTCTACAGTTATATAATTTATACAATTTAGTAAATACAATTATATGATTGTGTAATTATACAATTATAGTAATTCAATTATACAATTATATTAAAATACTTATACAATTGTAGTGAAATATAATTATAGTAAAATTCCATTCTTTATTTGTGATTTTTTTCTAGAAATATGATCACTGCAAAATACTTTTTGTCTCAATGTAGATATCTAGAATTAGAGTCCTAATGCAAAGTAAGAAAAAAGTTCATAAGAAATTGCTGATTGTGTGTTGAAATGATTTTGATATGTTAAAAACACCAAATATTTGACCAGTATGGTCATTAACTGAAAAAAAATAAATTGATTACTTGGCAATATGTATTGTCAGCCTCAGAATTTAACTCTCCTTGCTAATGAATTTAGACAGACTCTGTCTACTCTAGAAAAGTGTTCCTTAAAATGTTGGCCTGAAATATGTTTATTTGTATAATGAACTGGCTAGACAGTGTTAAAGGCAGGGCAACATGAAATTCGAGGCTTTTGCTTAGAAAGCACCTTTTGTTTTGTGTGTGAAAGAATAAATCAAGGTAGGAAAAAAAAGAGAGAAACCAGTTTGGGAATTAATGTCAACTATTCCCTAGTTTACTTATCATCAACATTTTTCCAATTCCTTTATAAAGAAGATTAATAGAGAATGGAAGATAAAGTGTGACTGATTTTATAGCTGTCATGAATGAGAAAATATAATATTTTCTACAAGTTTTGATTCATAGGATAGAGATTCAAGCTTAGCTACTTCCCAGCTATAGTAAGTCATACAACTTCTTTGGGCTTCAGTTTCTTTATATATAAAGTTATGGGGTTGGACCAGATGATCTCTAAGTAGGCTCTCAATGTAAGATCACACCATTATATATAAGAAAAGGAAAGGCATTTGAAAAAATAATGTCTCACGTGCACCAATTTTTCTATGTGTCCTGATAAGTCAGATTTCGTGTTAAGTACTATAAAATCAAAACCTTACAAGCTGATTACATACTTTCCAAAGTGCCTTTTTTTATTGAATAGAATTGGCTTTAATGACCATCTAAAGTTGAATGAGTTAAACATGACAGCAGCATTGAAAATGATAGCTCTAGAAAAGTAAGGAGAAATAAATACTAAATTGAAAAAATATCACATTAATTGGAATGAGGCATTTTTAGAATTTAATAATTTTATTATAGAAAGCCACATGTAATGTTAACATAGCTATATCTAAAGAAAATGAGAAAAGAAGTTTACTTTTTATGATAAAAAATGTCAGCATTTCTGTGGGGAAAAAAGATTAGGATAACAAATATTGTTGTTACTTTTTGTAAGACAATAGAAAGTAAAAATTGACTCATATTGTGAGGCTAATCCAATCTTGGGTCTTCGGTTCTCAACTCAGCAAAAGCTGAGACCAAATTCCTCTTTGGTTCACAAAGTAGACAAGGAACTGTGGCTAATGAGGTTATGTGGCAAAACACCTATTACTGATTCTATCCAGCAGAGATTTACAAGGCAGGGGGTACACTGCACATATAAAGCTGACTGAAATTTTCTGCATTATATGGCAAGAGATTATCCCCCACCACCAGGAGTTCAACGATGCCTCTAATATCCATCTCTATGAAAGAAAAGTAAATAAGTTGTCTTGTGATAATCACGGGAGTACTCTTGCTTAGTCATTGCCAGCAAGATTCTTGCCCAGAGTCTTCCTTAGCAGGATGATCCTTCACCTGGAAGATGGTCATCTACCTGAGAGCTACTGTGGCTTCATAAATTGCCAAGGAACAATTGATATGGTATTTGCTGCCCAAATAATCCAGGAGGAAAGTCAGGAGCAAAACAGTTCATGCCAAGTTCTGACCAAGTTCTTTGATATTGTAAGTCATGAAGGCTTATGGAATATCATAACAAAATTTGGCTGCCTAAAGAAATTCATCAGTATCATATGCCAGTTACATGATGGCATGCTTACTTGGGTTCTGGATAATGGACAATGCCCTTATGCTTTTCCAGTCACCAATGGAGTGAAGCAGGACTGTGTTTTTGTGTCCATGCTTTTAAACATGATGTTTTTAGTGATGTTGTCAGATGCTGTTTCAGTTCTTCCAAGGTGGTATGATCAAGGGGGTGGTGTTTACTCCTTTTCTTGCCTGTGCTCTGATCTATGAGTGACCACAAGCACTCTTTTCTGCCTTGGAACTGTGAGGAGGATTTCCTCCCCACCACCACTACAAGCTCCACCACACCAGCATGCCTCCTCGCCCCAAGACCGCCACCCAGAACTGTGACCCAGATCTAAACACGGGCAAAACAAGAGATTCCTCCTCAGCACCAGCAAAGAGATCCCTGCAATCCCCCTTGATTCCCCCTCAGTCTGTGGGCCAAGCTCAGGAAGCATCTGCCAACCTCATTCTTGGGTAACTATTTGAATATAAACAAGAAATGTCAGCAATTTGAGGTACAATTTCCATCTTCATTAGTCAAATATTGTTTCTGTTCCATTAAAATTAATGCAGAGTATTTTTTTTAATTAGAAGAATGCTAATGGTTTATTTTCTGTATTGAATAAGGTTGGTCTGAATTATATTCCCACATGTTCTAAAAATTTAATACCACAGTATTTAAATGCTTTGGCTTTTCATAGTAAATATCTCAAATGGCATTTTCCAACAAAAATATAGAATTGTATCCAATTGGCTAAATTACCCCTGGAATGGCTCTACAGTAAAGCTAACAAAATGACTTAGAACATGTTGTTGACTTCCCATCTTATTGTCTCCAGGACATCGATTTGAGTAAAAATGCATAGCCTTAACCATCTAACAACCACAACTAGAAAGCAAAGTTCTGTTATACAAGAGCTTCCAGAGTATGCTACATATTTCGTGTCATGAAAAGGATGGTTCACAGTCCTGGAAATTTTCAAGAATAATTCTTGTATGTAATGGCACTACACCTATGGCTAGCTAAAAACAAACAAACAAACAAAAATAACACAAACATTTCACCATGGCACCAGTTCTTAAGTTTAGACAGTGGCAAAATGCTGTGACAATAACCATATTTTTATTTTTCAGTATCTTATGAGGAATATCAAATTTTTTATTTTACATTTATTTACTGTTATGTCCTCTGTCTTTATTTCTTCAGTTTTTTGGGCAGATTTTTTCTCAACAACCATCTTACCTGAATTGAAAAAAACAAAAACAAAACAAAAACAAAAACAATAACAAAAAACAAAGGAAAAAAATTTCCTTTCCAGTAAGTATTATCTCAAAATTACAAGAGAAACTAATATATGGATTAATTCAGCCATGAGATTGCAAAGTTCACCTGTGAATTTTGGAAGCTTTGATGATCTAGATATGGTAAGAGAATTCAGATTCTTAAGTTATGACTTACTTTCTGCATTTCTGAGCATGTTCATTGAAAACTCAGCAATCGTTTTGGGCCAATGGCCCTGTGTCCAGCTCCCTGGCTTAGCCTGGGAATATCTGCCAACTCTAACACTGGATCAATGGAAAAGAACAAATTGTTTCTTTAATATGATGTCTTTCAAATAATTTGTAATTTTTCAAATATGTATATGCTTGGTAGCTTGAACAATTTTAAAACTGTTTTTGAAGTAGAATTAAAGATCTGAACCCCTTGCCTTGCATGATTTTTTTAAGGTTCAAGGGAATTTTGTCAAATCATGTTATTACCTCACTATCTTATGATGAGATAAGAGAGTATATCATGGGGCAAATTTTATGAGATCTGTGTATTTCTTAATTTTTGTATTTAATTATTCCTTAGACTAATCCTTGCAAACTTTAAACTTCTTCTACTCTGATAGGTGATCTTTTTGCATTATTTTGCCTGAAATCAGGTCTCTAGACCACTCCTTAGACACATCCTCACCATTCTACCTGTTTATCCCTTCCTTCCCCCCCTTTCTCCATTTATATATTATTTTTCCAAGTTACTTACATTCTAGTGAGATCCTTGATGGCTGGTACTATCTTGCTCAGTTGTATCTGTATCTTCAGTGCTCAGTATAGAATCTGGCTCATAGTAAGCACATAATAAATGGTCTATTCCCTCTCCCTCCTCCTCCCCTTTCCCTTCCTCTCCCCTTTATTGTGGTAATATATAATAAGCTAAGAAAATTCCTGTCTGATCCTTTTTACAGAAGTTAGGGGCCTTCAAATTGTTCTGAAACATAGTTGAATCAATTAATCAATACACATTTATTAAGTACATATTATGTATAAGCCTTTCTACTAAATGAATCTGTCCTTGTCTTCTGGGAACTTCTTTTAGGAGAAAGAGTATATAGAAACATATAGATACTAAATCTATGCAAATAATATGCATGAGGAAATAATTAATGCAGTTGCATGTTATATCTGTATTAGTTTTTCCATTTAAATTTTTAAAAGTGAATAAAAAAGATAATTCACACTAACAATGTAATTGGACAGAACATTTGTATCTAACCTTTTAAAATTTGTTTCCATATGGCCAAAATACAGAAATGAGAGGAAATTGTATGAGATATGTGTGGAAATAATTATCAGAGATACTGTGAGAAGAAAAGAATGATAAATACCATAAAGGTCAGATTGTAGTGACTAAATATATATATATTTGTTTTATAAATATTGAGAAATCTATATCTAGATTAAATGAGATGGTTAAATTTGGTTCTAAAATTCTAAAATAAATACAGTTTATTGTTACATAATGTCGACCTTAAAGTTTGGTTAAAAGAGGCAAACAAGCTAGGTGATACATATTTGTATCGCTTATTCCCTTAAGTTAGCAGACTTAATGTATACATGAGAGCCAGAAAATAATTCTGACTGAGATAAGCAATTTGAGGAAGACCTTTTACGTTCTCAGAGCAATCTTGATTCAGGATGTCTGTGTCACTCAAAAATTATGGTCTCCATTTGTTTAACCATAGTATGAGAAAGGAATTTTCTTAATTGAATAGATTGTAAATACAATAAGATAAGAGAAGTGTCAGAGTATCAGTTGAAGTTACAGACCCAGGATATCTGTATTTCCCCTGCCATCAACAAGACATAACATAGCCTATATCCATAAAATACCAAGATAAGAAAATTTCCACTATCAAAGACAGGATCCAGTCCCAGGCACCTTACTTTAGTGGGCATAAACAGAAGAATGCTCCTGATCAGCTTCATCTAGCCTTGTAGTTATTGACACAGGAAAGGGAATTCTGGTTCACTCAGATTGCAGAGCAAAGCATATATGTAATGCCAGAGCACACAAAGCATGTCTGTTAGGTCAGGTTGTTTCTTCAGGTTGATTAGTTCAGACTTTGGCCCTTATTGGGGCTCAAATGATCTTAAATGATTATCAATAACATTTCTCAGTGCTCCAGTATTTGACTTAAGAGAAATCAGTTCTTGATGGCAAATATATATGATAAATTTGTTGTAAGTAAATGACTACAAAATATGTATTATGTAAAATCAGACTATATATTATATGAAAGATTAGTGTAAAGTAATATTTAAACATAAAGAGTTATGAATGAATGAATGAAAAAAAATTTATTAAAATGTACTACATGCGAAGAATATATTTAATTGAGGTGAAGGCAATGTGGTTTACATGGGATATAAATGAAAGGTTGAGTTCATGGGAGGAGTGAAAAAATCTTAAAATCCATTTAATTTTGTATGTGCCTTTAAATAAGTTAAAATATTATTAGTTAACTTAAATGCAAACTAAAACTACTGAAAGGATTAAAAACACTGTGGTTACTAAAGAATACAGAGAAAGTTTGACATAGGCTCCATGGCCTAAAATTCTTCATTGAAAGCTGTCCCAGGAGAAATGGGAAACTCTCAATTATGAAATTCTAGACACAAAACAAATGATTTCAATCAAAAAAGAAATGTGGATCCATAGAAACCTCCTCAATAGTTTAGATTTAAATGATAGAGATAGAGAATTATATTTCTATGGTTATAACTATACCAACAACTTATAACTATAATAGTATCCATATATCTTAAGACATTGATACATATAGAGAAATATATAGTTATATAGATGATACAGATTGACAGGTTATGGGGCTGCATGTCCATTCTGGGACTACCCTACGACCGGTGCTCACAGGTTACATCTTCACAGGGCAACTTCTAATTCAAATTCTAGAAATAACCCTTTTGCTGAGCTCTTCAACATTATACCTCACAAGCCCCCCCACTGATGTGTTTCCCATTTAAAAAAATCATCTAATGGATACAATTAGTTCTTTAAAAAAAGATATTTACTTAAATGACATTTTAGAAGAGTAGCCATAACCCCTCACCATACCCAATAAATCAGAGGCTAACTTTCCTATAAATAAACAAAATATGCCTGGGAAGAGTGGTATCAAAATTAAGGTTAAGTTGGGGCAGCTAGGTGTTGATAGCACAGTGGACTGGCCTGAAGTCAGGAGGACCTGAGTTCAAATCTGGCCTCAGACCAAACACTTGACACTTACTAGCTGTGTGACCCTGGGCAAGTGACTTAACACCAATTGCCTAAAAAAAAAAAATTAAGGTTAAATGCCAGATGAAGCATTCTTATGGAAAGCATCATTTAACTCATGCCACTGAATGAAGAGTCTGAAATTCCTTCCTTTCTCTATAAAGGCTTCATTTTTGTTTCATAGGGTCTGTTCCTCTCCATAGCCTAAATTTTATATGATAGGAGTCACACTTCTTGAACCCCCTCCCTTTTTTTTCTTCAAATCTCCTTCTCACTGAATCCATGTCTATCTTGAATGGGTGTTTCTACTGCCTCCTACATTCATTGCTTCCTATTGTTGTAGGACTCTATTTCAAAGTTATATGATTGTTGTGGGCGGGGGAGAGAGAAATTCCCTTTCTCACTTCAGGTATTTTGAACATAATTTACAAATTTCTCCAATTCCAAAATTCTGGATGTTAGACATTAGGATCTATTGGGTGAGGAGAAAGAAAAAAAATCTTATTTTTATTTTAAACAGAAGTCTCATTCTACAACTCTTCCAATCCTTGACTACTTTAAGTTCTTGGGGCTTAGCTATTTAAATGTGTGAGAAGCACACATATTTTCTCAGCCAATCATTTTATTCCTTTCTTAACTCAATCAGATAGAATTCACATGTTATAAAATGGATCAGTCCAATGATGGAATTTCTATAGGTGAACACATCAATGACATCTTGTGATCACAGTTTGGACCTTCTATGGCTGAACCAATACAACTGAGGTTTGTAAAATCACATCCTGAGGCAGATCCAAGATGGCAGAGTGAAAGTAGTGCCTTGCTTGAGCTCCCTCCCAAACCCCTCCAAATACCTGTAAAAAATTGTTCTAAACAAATTCTAGAGCAGCAGAACTCACAAAAAGACAGAAACAAATTTCCAGCCTAAGACAACCTGAATGGTTGTTTGGAAAGTTCTATCACACAGGATTAGGAAAGGAATGCAGTTCAGGATGGGTGTGCAGGCAAACCAGGCCTCAGCAAACCTGGAGCAAACCTCAAAGAAGTGAATCAAGGGCAGCTGTAGTGGTTTCCAGACTTCCAAAACCACAAACACCAAAGATAACTTAGAAGGTCAGTAGAAAAAGGCTGTGACCATGGTGAAAAAGAAGCTAGGTCCCAGTCTCAGTCCTGGCACAGCCCCAGGGTGGCAGCTGCTTCCTGACTTTCAACCCACAGACTGAGGGGGAATCAAATGGCTTATCAGAAGGGGATTGCAGGGATCTCTTTGTTGGTGCTAAGGAGGAATCTCTTGCTTTACCCATGTTTAGATCTGGGTCACAATTCTGGGTGGCGGTCTTGGGGCAAGGAGGAGTGTTAGCATGGTGGAGCTTGTAGTGGTGGTGGAGAGGAAATCCTCCTTACAGTTCCAAGGCAGAAAAGAGTGCTTGTGGTCACTCACAGACCAGAGCACAGGCCAGCAAAGGAGTAAACACCTCACCCTTGATCATACCACCTTGGAAGAACTGAAAATTTACAAGTCCCTAGAAGTATCTCTGAAAACAGCTGCACAAAACCCCCAAAGCTTGGGACAGTACATTCTCCACACTGGAAGCAGACTCCTACCTTAACAAAGAGTTTATAACTAAAGAAATTGGCTGGGATCATGAGCAAACCGTGGTAAAAAAAATCAGAACTTAGAATATTTCTTTGGTGACAAAGAAGATCAAAACATACAACCAGAAGAAGACAAAAAGTCAAAGCCTCCAAGAAAAATATGAATTGGTCCCAGGTCATATAGGAGCTCAAAAAGGATTTTGAAAAACAAGTGAGAGAAGTAGAGGAAAAACTGGGAAAAGAAATGAGAGTGATGCAAGAAAATCATGAAAAACATTGCTAAAGGGGACCCAAAAAAAAAATACTGAAGAAAATAATACCTTAAAAAATAGCCTAACCCAAATGGCAAAAGAGGTCCAAAAAGTCAATGAGAAGAAAAATGTCTTCAAAAGCAGAATTGACCAAATGGAAAAGGAAGTTCAAAAGCTCACTGAAGAAAATAGTACCTTAAAAATTAGAGTGGAGCAAATGGAAGGGAGTGACTTTATGAGAAATCAAGATATTTTAAAACAAAACCAAAAGATAGAAAACAATGTGAAATATTTCATTGGAAAAACAACTGACCTGGAAAATACATCCAAGAAAGAGAATTAAAAAATTATTGGACTATCTGAAAGCCATGATCAAAAAAAGACCCTAGACATCATCTTTCAAGAAATTCTCAAGGAAAACTGCCCTGATATTCTAGAACCACATGTCAAAATAGAAATGGAAAGAATCCACCAATCACCTCCTGAAAGAGATCTCCAAAGGAAAACTCCTAGGAATATTATAGCCAAATTCCAGAGTTCCCAGGTCAAAAAGAAAATATTGCAAGCAACCAGAAAAAAACAATTCAAGTATTGTGGAAACACAATCAGAATAACACAAGATATAGCAGCTTCTACATTAACGGACTGGAGGGCTTGGAATGTAATATTCTGGAGATAGGATTACAACCAAGAATCATCTAACCAGTAAAACTGAGTATATTATTTCAGGGGAAAAATTGGACATTCAGTGAAATAGAGTACTTACAAGTATTCTTGATGAAAAGACCAGAGCTCAATAGAAAATTTGACTTTCAAATACAAGACTCAAGAGAAGCATGAAGAGAGGTAACCAGGAAAGAGAAATCATAAAGAACTATCAGTGTTGAACTGTTTACATTCCTGCATGGAAAGATGATATTTGTAACTCATGAGACCTTTGTCAGTATTAGGGTGATTGGAGGGAAAAAATTATATGTATGTATAGATAGATAGATAGATAGATACATAGATAAATAGATGAATAGAGGGCACAGGGTGAGTTGAATATGAAGGGGTGATATCTGGAGAATGAAATTAAGGGGTGAGAGAGGATTATACTGGGAGAAGGAGAAAGAGATAGAATGAGGTATATTATCTCACATAAAGCAGACAAGAAAAGGCTTTTACAGTGGAAGGGAAGTGGGGTAAGGTGAGAGGGAATGAATGAATCTTATTCTCATCTTATTTGGCTTAAGAAGGGAATAATATACATATTCAATTGGGTATGGAAATCTATCTTACCCTAAAGGAAAATAGGGAGGAAGGGGAGATAATAGAGGGGAGGGCAGATTGGGGGAGGGGTAATTAGAAGCATACACTTCTGAGGAGGGACAGGGTAAAAAGAGAGAATAGGATAAATGAGGAGCAGGATAGAATTAAGGGAAATATAGTTAATTTTTCACAACATGACTACTATGGAAGTGTTTTGCATGACTGCAGATGTATAACCTGTATCATTTTGCTTGCCATCTCAATGAGGGTGGGTGGGGAGGGAGGAAGAGCGAAAATTGGGGACCCAAAGTTTTTAAAAAACAAATGTTAAAAATTGTTTCTACATGCAACTAGGAAATAAGATATACATGAAAAGGGGTATAAAATCTATCCTGCCCTACAGGGAAATAAAAGGGGAAGGGGATCAGAGAAGGGGTGGGGAGATAGAAAGGAAAGCAAATTAGGGAAAGGAGTATTCAGAATGCATGCTATCTTGGGGTTGGGGGAGTGACAAGATGGGGAGCAAATTTGGAAATCAAGATCTTGTGGAAGTGAATGTTGAAAACTAAAAATAAATAAATTAATAAAATTGGGAAAAAAATAAAATAAAATCACATCCACCAAATGATGTCTTAATTTGCACATAATTGGATTTGAGTGAGACAGAGATGTGCAAAGTTGGCAGCCTAGCTTTCTCCTTCAGTTGTCCAAGTCCAGTTGCAAAGAGACCTCAAGATGACTGGCTATGTACGGCCAAGAATGCAGTGGGTGAACTTAGCCTTTCTAAATTAAGGGTTTTCCCACCTCTCAATTTATCTGAGGTCAGACCATTTCTAAGATTCAGAGTTAGGTAAGAATTTAAACAAAAGATGGCCCAATGTTCCAACACAAAGATATCAATGTCAAAGTTTCTGACTTAAATGGAAAACAATTATTATTACTATTTAATCTTCAAAGCACCAAACTTGTAGACCTAGAGTGCCACACAAGGCCTCAAGGTTGCAGGTTCATCAACACTGTTCTAAGTCATTAATACCTAAACAATTGAGCCACAGAAGACTGAGCTGGGCCTTATTATTGACCATTCAATAAAAACCAGAATGGTTTGGGTTCTTATCATTAGGATAAGAACAGAGTCAAGTAGCTTCTTTTAAAACACAATGGGCTTTTTTTTTTTTGGTGAGGGATCTGGGGTTAAGTGACTTGCCCAGGGTCACACAGCTAGTAAGTGTCAAGTGTCTGAGGCCAGGTTTGAATTCAGAACCTCCTGATTCCAAGGCCAGAGCTCTATCCACCGACAATAGGCTTTTTCAAAGCCTGTTTTTTCAATTATATTTAAAGAAATTAAAAAATGAAAACTGTCCAGGGTGAAAAGTAAATTGTCCCAAATTTTTGAAAAGAGATAATAAAAGAAAAAAGACAAGGAGAAGTAGAGGGAAGAGGAGAAGCAAAATAATTAGCAACTTCTGCTCAAACTGACAAAGACAATTAAAACAAAAGCTTCTCCTATGAAGCTCACTCTTTCCCAGAAATACACACAGCATACATTTGAGACATAAGCTTAAATTTAGAATGCAACAGTAGTGAGGCACACATGTAAGATATATGTGTGACAAGATTTAACTCACAACACCTACTCTGGAAGTCCTCTCTGTGTAGAGACCTAATGCAGAACCCTTATAGTTATTGTTATTGTTCATTCTTTGTTTTCAAAGAGGAAGGATGATATCACAAAGGTAATGTCTTGACTTGCATGCAAATTAACTTTGAGTGAGACAGAGCTATGCAAAGTCATCAGCCTTACTCTCCTCCAGAGGAGTCTTAAAAGTCAGGAGTTATAATAGTTTTAGATCTGTATCCCCTGTATTTCATACAGCACTTGGCACATGGGAAATGTTGGGTTTTTTTTGTATAAATTTATTCTTTCATTCATTTATTCATGACAACTAATACTGGAAAGAAGCCTGAACTACTTAATTCTTATTTTGGCCCTCTTTTCCCTTATAATTAAAATAATCATTGAACTTGAAAGGAGAGAACAAAAATAAATAAAATAGAATTAAGGAGAACTAAGATGATAAGGGATATATTTGAAGAGTATCTAAACTGGTCTTAATTTTTTTTTTAATCACAGGAACAGAAGAATTACATATTCTTCCCAGTATGGACATAATTGTTGTGTGATTGTTGCCAGTGATCTTGTAATGTTATTTAGAATGGGAAAGTACTGTAGAAATAGAGAATGGCTAATATTGTCCTAGTTTTACCAAAACTGATTGAAAAGAAGTTTACAAACTATTGGATATTGAATTGTATGTCATTTTCTGGAGAAAAAAAACAAATCTAGAATATTATTAAAAGCAGAATTAGTGAGCATCTAGAAATGGAAGTAATGATTATAAAGTTCCTCAAAACTTTAGCAGGAAACAATTGGTAGAGACAATACAAACACCCTTTACTTTTTTTTTTCTATCAATGGATTTATAAGTATAATATGACTTTTAAGTCATATACTTGTTATGACTAGATTTTAACAAGGCACTTAAAAGTTCCTGGCATTGTCCATACTGTCCACAAGATGTAAATTCATTGGTTACATATGTAGATTCTAGAATGAGTTTTTATCAAAGAATAAGTGTTAACTTCAAGTTCTCTAGTGAAGACCCCTAGCTACCTTTTCTTGTCTCTGTGTAGTTCAACATTTTTAGTGACTAAGTTGAAAAAAAATGCTTCCTCATTTATAAAGATTGCAGATCAAATAAAGCCTGGATGACTAATATGTTAGATAAAAGAATAGAATTAAAAATGTTGATAGATATAAGTTATGAGCAAACTTAATCAGTTGAAATTCAATAGGGATTTGAACATTTGAAAAAAATCAGTTTCCCATGTATAGGATGAGATGTGCATAGGCAGACAGCAGTTTATATGAAAAAATATCTAATAATATTTTAGAGGATTACCAATTCAATATTGTGACTTGATTTTAAAAAAAATTAATTACTTCATAGATTTCCCTGTGGGGAAGTTAATCCTGCCATAATCTTCCCTAGACTGGCCATGTATGAAAAAGGAAAGGAGGAAGGGAGGGAAGGAGGGAGGAAATATGCCAACTCTATAGTAGGAAATGTAATGTATTCTATAGATATTATCCCATTTGATCCTCAAAACAACCATGACAGGTTGGTGCTATTATTATCCCCATTTTACAATTAATGAAACTGGGATAGAGGTTAAGTGACTTGCTTGAGGTCACACAACTAGCAAATTTCTGAAGCCAGATTTCATTAAATATCACTGACTCTAGGCCCAGAAATCTATCCACTGAACAGTCTAATTCCCTCTAAGAATTGTGCTCAGGTGTGGGCATCACATCTTAGTGAGGACATGGAAAATTTCCAAAGAAAAAAGTGATAGTGCAGGAACTGCAAAATGGCATGTAAGGATCTATTGAAGAATTTAGGGATTTTTTCAAGTGAAAGGAAAAAGATCAATAACCCATGCCTTGAGTGTTTTACTTTGTAATGCCTTGCTAATCTTTTATCAAGTATAATCATTAGGATAAGAAATAACTGTGTAGTTAATAGTAAAGTCATAGTCCTGGGTAAACAAACAAACAAACAAAGAAAACCTTTGTATAACCAAACTATGATGCATTCCCAGGGAAATTCCTGTTTTAGTTAACCTTAGAAGTATAACTAAATCATTATAAAGTGTGTATCTTAAGTATGTGACTATAATAACCTATATATTAATCTTTATACTACTAGTGGTATTGCTAAATTAAAGGGAATGCAGTTTTATAGCCCTTTGGGCATAGTTCCAAATTGCTCTCCAGAATGGTTGGATCAGTTCACAACTCCACCAACAGTGAGTGTATTTAGTGTATCAGTTTTCCTACATCTCTTTCAATATCCAGCGTTTTCCTTTTGTGTCCTATTAGCCAATCTGGTAAGTGTGAAGTGGTATCTCAGAGTAGCTTTAATTGGCATTTCTCTAATCAATAGTAATTTAGAGCATTTTTTTCATGTGACTATAGATAGGTTTGATTTCTTCTGAAAATTACCTATTCATATCCTTTGACTATCAATTGGAGAATTACTTGTCTTCTTATAAATTTGAATCAGTTCTCTATATTTTTGAGAAATGATGCCTTTACCAAAGACACTTACTATAAAATTTATTTCCCAGCTTTCTGCTTTTTTTTCTAATATTGCTTGCATTGGTTATGTGTAAAACCTTTTTAATTTAATATAATCAAAATTATCCATTTTATATCTTGTAATGCTCTCTCTTGTTTGGTGAACAATTCTTCCCTTCTCTATAGATATTACTAGTAAGCTATTCCTTGCTCTCCTAATTTGTATATGTTATCATATTTTTCTGTCTAAATCATGTATCCATTTTGATCTGATCTTGCTATATGGTGTTATTTGATTTTTTTTTGTCCTTCATTCTCCAAGGGGACCAGAATGACAACACTGTGTTGGAGTCAAGGTATATGGTGTAAGATTCTGTTCTATACCTAGTTTCTGTCATTCAGTTTTCCAGTTTTGCCAACAGTTTTTATCAAATAGTAATCTCTTGTCCCAAACGCTGGGGTCTTTGGATTTATTAAACACTAGGTTAATATGGTCCAGACACTACTGTACCTTCTGTACCTAAAATATTCCATTGAGACACTGCTCTATTTCTGAGGTAGTACCAGATAGTTTTAATGATTTCTACTTTATTATATAATTTGAGATCAGGTATGTCTAGGCCATCAAACTGCCTTTTTTTTTTTAAGAATTCCCTTGATATTCTTGACATTTTGTTCTTCCAGATGAATTTTGTTATTATTTTTTCTAGCTCTATAAAATAGTTTCATACTAGTTTCGTATGACACTGAATACGTAAATTAATTTAGGTAGAATTGACATTTTTATTATATTGATTCCACCTACCCAAGAGCAATCAATAGTTTTTTAATTGTTTGGGTCTACATTTATTTGTGTGAAAAATGTTTTATAATTGTGTTCACATAGTTCCTGGGTTTGATTTGATTGGTAGACTCCCAAGTATTTTATATTGTCTACAGTTATTTTAAAGGGAATTTTTATTTCTATCTCTTGCTATTGGATTTTGGTGGTAATATATAGAAATTCTGATGATTTATGAGAGTTCATTTTATACCCCGCAACTTTGCTAAAGTTGTTAATTATTTCAAGTAGTTTTTTTAGTTGATTATCTAGAGTTCTCTAAATATATGATTATATCACCTGCAAAGAGTGATAGTTTTGTTTCCTAGTTGCCTATTCTAATTTCTTCAATTTCTTTTTTTCTCTTTTTGTTAAATGTTTCTAGTACAATATTGAGAAATAGTGGTGATAATGGTTATCCTTGCTTCATCCCGATCTTATTGGGAATTCTTTTATCTTATCCCCATTATAGATAATGTTGCTGATGCTTTTAGATAGAAACTACTTGTCATTTTAAGAAAAGTTCTACTTGTTACTAAGCTATGTAGTTTTTTTTTTAATAGGAAGTGGTGCTATATTTTGTCAAAAGTTTTTTTTGCATCTACTGAGATAATTACATGATTACTACTGGTTTTGTTATGATATCATCAGTCATGATGATAGTTTTCCTAATATTGAACCAATCCTGGGTTCCTGGTATAAATCCCAGCTGTTATGGGATGTGTATGATCCTGATGACATATTGCTGTAATCTCCTTGCTAGTATTTTATTTAAAATTTTTGCATTAAAATTCACTAGGGAAAGTGTTCTATAGTTTCCTTTCTCTCTTTTGGCTCTTCTTGGTTTAGGTATTAGCACCATATTTGTGTTATAAAAGTAATTTGGTAATACCCCTTCTTTGCTTATTTTTTCCAAACAATTTATATAGGATTGGAGTTAATTGTTCTTTAAATGTTTGGTACAATTCACTTGTGAATCAATCTGGTATTGGAGATTTTTCTTAGAGAATTCACTGATGGCTTGTTCAATTTCTTTTTTCTAAAACAGGGTTAAATATTCTTTTTCTTCTTCTGGTATTCTGCACAATTTATCTATTTTTTTGGATAAATATTCATCCATTTCACCAGGCCTAGTCTTGTCTGCTGTGCTGGGCTGTCCAAACCTGCCAGGCGTGAACATTAGCCTTCTGTGCCAGGGCTGGAGGCTTCACAGCTGGCCCATTGTGCCTCTGTCTTGTTGAGCTGGGGTGTAGGGCCTCCATTGTTGATATATGCTGGGCCTAGAGGTTTCTTGTTGTCTTGCCTGGATATGACCTGAGCTGGGCTGCACTCTCTTTTTATCCAAGCGTGACAGACATTTCCTCCAGTCCTTACAAATTATCTTGGGCTTGAAAACTGCTCCACCTTGTCCTTTTGTAGGTTCTGTCACACCCGAGTTCATTTTGGGGCATGATTTAAAGTTATTTCTAGGGAAATTGGTTAGAGCTCAGGCAACTACCTTCTTTTTCTCTGCTTTCTTGGCTCCACCTCCAATGTTCACCATTTTTATAATGAACAAGTGTTCAAAAATAATTAAATTGTTCTGTCATTGGTAGTAAATTTGGAGGGAGCAATAGCAGTTGAGTAGTGAGATAGGCAGTTTGTAAGTGGGTGAAATATCAATGGAAGGTAAGGAAGTAGAGGCAATAATTGTTGATAGATTTTTTTTTCTATTTTGTCTTTGAAAGGGAGTAGGGATATCAGAACTGGGTGTGTCCTTGAGTGTGATAGCACTTGTTAATTAATTAGAATTTTTAAAATAAAATATTTATTTTATAACACATAATGGTTTAGCCTAGGGAAATACACGTGCCACCACCAATACTACAACAATATGCCAACTAAACCAATGATTGGTAGATAATTCTTGTTCCAAGACAACGTCATCAAATGCTTACTTTGAATCAGGTATGTGTAATATTAAAACATGTTACTAAGACCATACATGGTCTAATCCCCACTCAACACCTTCAAAAAATGTTTGCATCACATCATTTATACAAACATGGTCCACATATGATTACATAGTGCATGTAGAAGCAACTCTCCATGCTTCAAAATAGAAAATAATATGAAAATAAAATTTCTAGTAGCCTAAGTCAATTTCACCTGGACCAGACTTGATTGACTACCCACTGTGATTGTTAACCACTCCTCAACACCCTATTGGAATTATAGAAATAAATATAAAACGAACTGGATTTCTATGTGAAAATTACTAACTGAAGAAAATCCATTTGCAAATTTAACTGATTCCATATGTCCTCCTACATACCACAATTATTATCTGAAAGGCAATGGTTACATTTTCAAATATTCTAACATGCTAATGATATCATAGCTCACATTACCATTCTGTGGTGGGAACACATATTTTAATGTATTCTTTGGCTCTATAATTAATTTTGGATATTGTGCACACTCACCATAATTGCCGTTGTTGGTACATTTCTATTATTTTTATATGACTTTTTTTTATATCACTGTGATTTTCATGGAACTGATTTGCAATGTAAATAAATAAGTTAATCTCAAATATTTTCTTACTTATTTAAATGAAAGAAGTTCATGGGGAAAAATGCCCCAAAAATACATAAACATATATAAAATACTAAGGTCCTTTTTAAGGAAAAACAAAACAAAACACCAGAGTGGACATCCCTGTGAAGAATTAAACACCTCTTCACTGGAAGAGTGCAAGGCAGAACTGGATGATCACCACTTTATAATGCTATGGAGTGCATTTTCATGAATTTGAAAATAAGTTAAACTAGATGACCTGTAAATTCCTATTTGAAATCTGTGATGATATCATTTTATGACTATTGATGCAACAATGAAATTGGAAATATAAAAAGTACTTTCAACCTCCCTCAATTTTATTTACTGTGAGTGTGGTTTATAATAAACACATAATAAATGCATTTTCTTCCTTTCTATGTGATAGTTGTGAACCCTGAGCCTGAAGTCAAAAACCTGGTTTTAAGTTCTGGCTTTATTACTAATTCTACTACTATCTGCCGTTGTGACAATGAGCAAATTCTCAACTGGATTGTGGCCCCATTTATTTATCAGTAAATTTAATAATTTGACTAAATGAGCTCTGTGTTCCCTTCCAGCCCTTAAATTCTATGATCCAAATTCTAAAAACCAGGTCATAGTTTATTTAAAAAAATACATGAAAGAAAAAAAAAAGTGAGAAAATAGTGTGCTTTGATCTGCATTCAGACTCCATAGTACATTTTTTGGCTGTGGATAGCATATTTTATGATGGGTCTTTTGGAATCAACTTAGATCATTATGTTGCTGAGAATAGCTAAGTCTATCAGAGTTGGTCGTCACACAGGGTTGCTGTTACTATGTACAATGTTTTTCTGGTTCTGCTCACTTCACTCAGCATCAGTTCTTCTAAGTCTTTCCAGGTGTTTTTCTTTTTTTTTCCTGAAATCTGCCTGCTCATAATTTCTTATAGAACAATAGTATTCCATTATATTCACATACCACAACTTTTTCAGCCATTCCCCAATTGATGAGCATCCCCTCAATTTTTAATTCTTTGTCACCACAAATAGAGCTGCTATAAATATTTTTGTACATGTGGGTCCTTTTCCATTTTTATGATTGCTTTGAGATACAGATCTAGTAGTGGTATCAAAGGGTATGCATATTTTTGATTAATTAATTTGTTTTTAATTTTCAACAATCACTTCCACAAGCTTTTGAGTTTTTAATTTTCTCGCCCTCCCTTCCAACCTCCCTCTCCAAGATGGCAGGCAATCTGATATAGGCTATGCATATACATTCCTATTAAACATATTTTCACATTATTCATGTTGTAAAGAAGAATTAGAACCAATAGGAGGAACCACAATAAGAAGAAACAAAACAAAATAGAAGATAAAAAAAGAG
Organism: Vombatus ursinus; assembly: GCF_900497805.2. Taxonomy (NCBI): domain Eukaryota; kingdom Metazoa; phylum Chordata; class Mammalia; order Diprotodontia; family Vombatidae; genus Vombatus; species Vombatus ursinus. Next base: position 12,491,261 of record NW_020949613.1, on the reverse strand, counting down.
CAAATAGTAGGTTTCCATCTGCATTCAAACTCTATAGTTCTTTCTCTGGATGCAGATAGCATTTTCTTTCATGAAACTTTTGGCAATGTCTTAAATCATTGTGTTGCTGAGAAGAGCTAAGTCTATCAAAGCTAGTCATCACACAACATGGTTGTTACTGTGTACAATGCTCTCCTGGTTCTGCTCACTTCACTCAGCATCAAATCATACAAGTCTTTCCAGATTTTTCTGAAGTCCTCCTGCTCATCATTTCTTATAGCACAATAATATTCCATTACATTCATTATACCACAACTTGTTCAGCCATTCCCTGATTGATGGGCATCCTGTCAATTTCCAATACTTTGCCACAACAGAAAGAGCTGCCATTAATATTTTTTGTGTGTATGGTTCCTTTTCCTATTTTTATGATCTCTTTGGGATACAGGCCTAGAAGTGCTATTGCTTTCTCAAAGAGGATGGGTATGCACCTTTTTATAGCCCTTTGGACATAGTTCCAAATTGATTTCCAGAATGGCTGGATCAGTTCACAACTCCACCAGCAAAGCATTAGTGTTCCAATTTTGCCACATCTTCTCCAACATTTATCATTTTCTTGTTTTGTCATCTTGGTCAATCTAATAGGTGTGATGTGGGATCTCAGTTTGATTTGCATTTCTCTAATCAATAGTGACTTCTAGTGTTTTTTTTCTTTTCTTATGACTGTAGATAGCTTTAATTTCTTCATCTGAAAACTGCTTGTTCATATCCTTTGACCGTTCATCAATTGGGGAATGACTTGTATTCTTGTAAATTTGACTTAGTTCTCTATATATTTTAGAAATGAGGCCTTTATCAGAGACACTGCTTATAAAAATTCTTTTCCAGTTTTCTGCTTCCACCTAATCTTGGTTGCATTGTCTTTTTTATGCAAAAACTTTTCTATTTAATGTCATCAAAATTATCCATTTTGCATTTCATAATGTTCTCTATCTCTTTTGGTCATAAATTCTTCTGTTCTCCACAAATCTGACAGGTGAACTATACCTTGCTCTCCCAGTTTACTTATAGTATCAGCCTTTATATCTAAATCAGGAACCCATTTTGACTTTATTTTGGTATAAGGTATATAATTTTGGCCTATGCCTAGTTTCTGCCATACTCTTTTCCAGTTTTCCTAGTAGTTTTTGTCAAAGAGTGAATTCTTGTGCCAGAAGCTGGGGTCTTTGGGTTTATCAAATAGTAGATTACAATAGTCATTGACTACTGTGTCTTGCATACTTAACCTATTCCACTGATCCACCACTCTATTTCTTAGCCAGTACCAAGCAGTTTTGATGGTTGCTGCTTTATAATACAATTTAAGATCTGGAATGGCTAGACCACCATCCGTAGCATTTCTTTTCATTAGTTCCCTTGATATTCTGGACCTTTTCTTCTTCCAAATGAATCTTGTAATTATTTTTCTAGCTCCATAAAATAATTGATTGGTAGGTTGATTGGCATGGCACTGAATAAGTAAATTAATTTAGGTAGAATTGTCAGTTTTATTATATTAGCTTGGCCTACACATGAGCAACTGATGTTTTTTTGTATTTATTTAGATCTGACTTTATTTGCATGAAAAGTGTTTTGTAATTGTGTTTGTATAGTTCCTGGTTTTGTTTCTGTAGGTAGACTCCTAAATATTTTATAATGTTTATGGTAACTTTAAATGGAATTTCTCTTTCTATTTCTTGCTGTTGGGTTTATTTATGTGTTTGCTGCTGATTTATGTGGGTCCATTTTTTATTCTGCAACTTTGTTGAAGTTGATTATTATTTTAAGTAGATTTTCCTTGATTCTCTAGGATTCTCTAAGTATATCAACATATCATCTGCAAAGAGTGATAGCTTTGTTTCTTCTTTGCCCATTCTTTGCTCATTTACCTTCAATTTCTTTTTTCTTTTGTTACTCTTTAAGCTAATGTTCTAGTACCATATTGAACAACAGTGGTGATAATGGACATCTTTGTTTCACCCCAGATTTTATTGGGAATGTCTCTAGCTTATCCTTATTATATATGACGCTTGCTGAAGGTTTTAGGTAGATGCCATTTATTATTTTAAGGAAGATTCCACTTATTCCAATGCTCTCTCGTGTTTTTTAATAGGAATGGGTGTTGTATTTTGTCAAAAGTTTTTTCTGCATCTATTGAGATGATTACATGGTTTCTGTTAGTTTTGGTGTTGATATGATCAATTATGCTGATAGTTTTCCTATTATTGAGCCAGCCCTGCATTCCTGCTATAAATCCTACCTGGTCATAGTGTATTATTCTTGTGATAAGTTGCTGTAATCTATTTGCTAATATTTTATTTAAATTTTTTCCATCTATATTCATTAGGGGAATTGGTCTATAATTTTCTTTTTCTGTTTTGACTCTTCCCAGTTTAGGTATCAGCATCATATCTGTAATATAGAAAGAATTTGGTAAAACTTCTTCTTTGCCTATTTTCCCAAATAGTCTATATAGTACTGGAAATAATTGTTCTTTAAATGTTTGATAGAATTCACATGTAAATCCATCTGGTCCTGGAGATTTTTTCCTTGGGAGTTCATTGATGGCTTGTTTAATTTCTTTTTCTGAGATGGGGTTATTTAAGTATTTTACTTCCTCTTCTGTTAGTCTGAGCAATTTATATTTTTGTAAATATTTATCCATTTCACTAAGATTGTCAAATTTATTTGCATACGTTTGGGCAAAATAGTTCTTAGTTATTATTTTAATTTCTTCTTCCTTGGTGGTAGATTCACCCTTTTCATTTTTGATACTGGTAATTTGATTTTCCTCTTTCTTTTTTTTTAAATTAAGTTAACCAAAGTTTATTTTATTGATTTTTTTTCATAAAACCAACTCTTAGTTTTATTTATTAGTTCAATAGTTCTCTTGATTTAAATTTTATTAATCTCTCCTTGGATTTTCAGTACTTCTAATTTGGTATTTAATTGAGGATTTTTAATTTGTTCTTTTTCTAGTTTTTTTTTTTTTTAGTTGCATGCCCAATTCATTGATCTCCTCTTTCTCTATTTTATTCATGTAAGTATTTGGAGATATAAAACTTCTCCTAAGAACTGCTTTCATTGCATTCCATAAGTTTTGGTATGTTGTCTCATTATTGTCATTCTCTTGGATGAATTTATTGGTTGTTTCTTTGATTTGTTATTTGCCTCATTTATTCTGTAGAATTAGATTATTTAGTTTCCAATTATTTTTAGTCTATCTTTCCATGGCCCTTTGTTATATATAATTTTTATTCCATCATGTTGTGAAAAGGATGCATTTAATATTAATGCCTTTCTGCATTGGATTTTGAGGTTTTTATACCCTAGTATATGGTCAATTTTTGTGTATGTGCCATATGCCACTCAGAAAAAAGTATATTCCTTTTCATCCCCATTCAGTTTTCTCCAAAGGTCTACCATATTTAACTTTTCTAAAATTCTATTCATCTCCTTAACATCTTTTTGTTATTCTTTTTGGTGAGGCAATTAGGGTTAAGTGACTTGCCCAGAGTCACACAGCTAGTATTATGTATCTGAGGCCGGATTTGAACTCAGGTCCTCCTGACTTCAGGGCCAGTGCTCTATCCACTGCATCACCTCGCTGCCTCCCCCCCTTATCTCTTTCAATAAGATATAGTTTTGTTTTTGCTTTGTCTGAGATGAGGATTGCTACCCCTGTTTTTTTTTATTTGTTTTGTTTTGTTTTTTTACTTCAGCTGAAGCATAATATGTTCTACTACAGCCTTTTACCTTTCCCTTGTGTGTGTCCTGTTTCAAATATGTCTCCTGTAAATAGCATATTATAGGATTATGGTTTTTAATCCATTCTGCTATTCACTTCCATTTTTTGGGAGACTTCATCCCATTCACATTCACAGTTATGATTACTATCTATGTCTTTCTGTCCGTCCTATTGTCCCCCCCGCCACTTTTATGATTTTCTTTCTCCTTTCGCCCTTTCCCTCCTCACTAGTATTTTGCTTTTGACCACTCCCGTCCCAAGTCAGGCTTCCCTTCTATTAGCCCTCTCCCTTTTCTTCACCTTTACCCTTACTACTCCTTCCCTCCCTTCTATCCCCACTCCATTTTCTTTTTTCCCATTTTCCTCCTGCTTCCTATAGGGCAAGTTAGATTTATATACCTAACTGATTATGTTATTCCCTCCTTGGGCCAAATCTGATGACAGTAAGGTTCAAACAATGCTCATCTCCCTCCCTTCTTTCCCTGTACTGTAATAGGTTTTCTGTGCCTTTTACTATAACTAAATTTACCCTTGTCTGTCTCCTCCTTTCATTTTCTCCAAGTACAATCCCTTAATTAGTTCTGCCTAATCCACTTACTTAGATCCATTTAACCCACTTAGTTTTTTTATCATTATATCAAAGTCTACTTATACCCACTCTCTCTGTCCATGTATATCGGCTTTTAAATGGTGTAATAACAATACAGTTTTCAAGAGTTATAAGTGTCATCTTTCCTTGTAGGGATGTAAACAGTTTGATCTTATTAATAACGTGTTTTTTTTTTCTGTCCTGTTTACCTTTTTATCTCTGTCTTGATTCTTGTATTTGAAGATAAATTTTTCTATTGAGGTCTGGTCTTTTCATCAGGAAGGTTTGGAAGTCCCCTATTTCATTGAATGTCCATCTCTTCCCCTGAAAGATTATGCTCATTTTTGCTAGGTAGTTGATCTTTGGTTTAATCCAAACTCCTTTGCCTTATGGAATATTGTATTCCATGTCTTACCATCTTTTAATGTAGAAGCTTCAAGGTCCTGCTTGATCCTGACTGGTTCCACGATATTTAAATTGTTTCTGTCTGGCTGCTTGCAGTATTTTCTCTTCATCCTAGTAATTTTGGAATTTGGTTATTATACACGTTGGCATTTTCAGTGTATTCTTCTGATGGCTACTTTTACTATCTGTTTCTAAGATCTCAGGGCAGTTTTCCTCGATTATTTCCTGAAAGATGCTGTCTAGACTCTTTTTTTTTTAACATGGTTTTTAGGTAGACCAATAATTTTTAAATTGTCTCTGTTGGATTATTTCCCAGGTCAGTTGTTTTACCAATGAGGTACTTTACATTTTCATCTTTTTTTTTCATTCTTTTGTTTCTGTTTGACTGATTCTCACTCTCTCAAAGAGTTATTAGCTTCTGCTTGCCCAATTCTAATTTTTTTTCTTTTTTTATTAATTTATTTTGATTTATCCATAATCACTTCCATATGCTTTTGAGTTTAAAATTTTTCTCCCCCTTCCTCCCCACCAGCCTCCCCAAGATGGCACACAAACTGATATAGGCTATACATTTACATTCATATTAAACATATTTTCACATTTGTGATGGTGTAAGTAGAAATTAAAACCAATAGGAGGAACTATCAGAAAGAGGGAAAAAAAATCTCAACAGGAGAGAAAAAAAATAACAATTCGGCTTCCATAGTTCTTTCTTTGGGTATGGATGGCATTTTCCATCACAAAGCCTCTGGAGATGTCTTAGATCCTTGTATTGCCAGGAAGGGTTAAGTTTATCAATATTAGTCATCACACAACGTGGCTGTTATTGTGTACAATGATCTCTAGGTTCTGCTCACTTCACTCAACTTTAGACCATACAAGTCTTTCCCGGATTTTCTGAAGTCAGCCTGTTCATCATTTCTTATAGCACAATAGTATTCCATCACATTCATATACCACAACTTGCTCAGCCATTCCCCGATTGATAGGCATCCTCTCAATTTCCAATTCTTTCCCACCACAAAAAAGAGCTGCTATGAATATTTTTGTACATGTAGGTCCTTTTCCCATTTGTGTGATCTCTTTGGTATATAACCCTAGAACTGTTATTGATGGGTCAAAGGGTATGTACATTTTTACATTCCTTTGGGCACAGTTCCAAATTTCTCTCCAAAATGGTTGGATTATTTCTCAACTCCACCAACAATGCATTAGTGTTCCAATTTTCCCACATCTCCAACATTTATCATTTTCCTGTTTTGTCATCTTGGCCATACTGAGAATTGTGATGTGGTACCTCAGAGTTGTTTTGTTTTGCATTTCTCTAATCAATAGTGATTTTGAGCATTTTTTCATATGACTATAGATGGCTTTAATTTCTTCCTCTAAGAACTGTCTGTTCATATCGTTTGACCACTTCTCAATTGGGGAATGGCTTGTATTCTTATAAATTTGACTTAATTCTCTACATATTTTAGAAATGAGGCCCTTATCAGAGACACTGGTTGTAAAAATTCTTTCCCAATTTTCTACCTTCCTTCTAATTTTGTTGCATTGGCTTTGTTTGTGCAAAAACTTTTCAATTCAATGTAATCAAAATTATCTATTTTGCTTTTTGTAATGTTCTCTATCTCCTGTTTGGTCATGAATTCTTCTGTTCTCCATAGATCTGACAGGTAAACTATTCCTTGCTCTCCCAGTTTGCTTATAGTATCAGCCTTTAAACCTAAATCATGAACCCATTTTGACTTTATTTTGGTATATGATGTGAGATTTTGGTCTATTCCTAGTTTCTGCCATACTCTTTTCCAGTTGTCCCAGCAGTTTTTTTCAAAGAGTGGGTTCTTATCTCAGAAGCTGGGGTCTTTGGGTTTATCTAATAATATATTACTATAGTCATTGACTACTGTGTCTTGCATACTTAACCTATTCCAATGATCCACCACTCTATTTCTTAGCCAGTACCAAGCAGTTTTGATGATTGCTGCTTTATAATACAATTTCAGATCTGGAATGGCTAGGCCACTTTCCGTTGCATTTCTTTTCATTAGTTCTCTTGACATTCTGGACCTTTTGTTCTTCCAAATGAATCTTCTTATTATTTTTTCTAACTCTATAAAATAATTTTTTGGTAGTTTGGTATGGCACTGAATAACTAAATTAGCTTAGATAGAATTGTCATTTTTATTATATTAGCTCGACCTACCCATGAGCAACTGATATTTTTACAATTATTTAGATCTGATTTTATTTGCATGAAAGGTGTTTTGTAATTGTGTTCATAGAGTTCCTGGGTTTGTTTCAGGAGGTAGACTCCTAAATAGTTGATACTGTCTACAGTGAGTTTAACTGGAATTTCTTTTTCTATCTCTTGCATTGGACTTTGTTGGTAATATATAGAAATACCAATGATTTGTGTGGGTTTATTTTATAGCCTGCAACTTTGCTAAAGTTGTTTATTATTTCATGTAGTTTTTATTTGATTCTCTGCTATTCTCTAAGTATAACATCATGTCATCTGCAAAGAGTGATAGCTTTATTTCTTCTTTGCCTATTCCAATGCCTTCAATGTCTTTTTCTTCTCTTATTGCTAAGCTAACGTTTCCAGTACAATGTTTAATAACAGTGGTGATAATGGACATCCTTGTTTCACCCCTGATCTTATTGGAAATGCTTCTAGCTTGTCCCCATTACATATTATGCTTGCTGAAGGTTTTAGATAGATATTTATTATTTTAAGGAAGATTCCATTTATACCTATGCTCTCTAGTGTTTTTAATAGAAATGGGTGTTTTGTTTTTCAAAAGCTTTTTCTGCATCTATTGAGATGATCGTGTGGTTTCTGTTAGTTTTGGTGTTAATATGATCAATTATGCTGATAGTTTTCCTTATATTGCACCAGCCCTGCATTCCTGGTATAAATCCTATCTGGTCATACTGTATTATTCTTGTTCTAAGTTGTTGTAATCCATTTGCTAATATTTTGTTTAAAATTTTTGCATCTATATTCATTAGGGGAATTGGTCTATAATTTTCTTTCTCTGTTGTGACTCTTCCTGATTTAGGTATCAGCACCATATTTGTATCATAAAAAGAAGTTGGTAAGATTCCTTCTTTACCTATTTTATCAAATAGTTTATATAGTATTGGAATTAATTGTTCTTTAAATGTTTGATAGAATTCACATGTAAATACATCTGGCTCTGGAGATTTTTTCCTAGGGAGTTCATCAATGACTTGTTCAATTTCTTTTTCTGAGATGGGGTTATTTAAGTATTTTACTTCCTCTTCCGTTAATATGGGCAATTTATATTTTTGTAAATATTTATCCATTTCACTAAGATTGTCAAATTTATTGGCATATAGTTGGGCAAAATAATTCCTAATTGTTATTTTAATTTCCTCTTCCTTAGTGGTAGTTTCACCCTTTTCATTCTTGATACTAGTAATTTGGTTTTCTTCTTTTTTTTTTAATTAGATTAACCAAAGTTTTATCTATTTTATTGCTTTTTTCATAAAACCAGCTCTTAGTTTTATTTATTAGTTCAATAGTTTTCTTTCTTCAATTTTATTAATTTTTCCTTTGGTTTTCAATATTTCTAATTTGGTGTTTAATTGAGGATTTTTAATTTGTTCTTTTTTTAGTTTTTTTTGGTAGTATGCCCAATTCACTGATCTCCTCTTTTTCTATTTTATTTATGTAAGCATTTAGAGATATAAAACTTCCCATAAGAACTGCTCTTGCTGCATCCCATAAGTTTTGGTATGTTGTCTCATTATTGTCATTCTCTTGAATGAAATTATTGATTATTTCTATCATTTGTTCTTTGACCCAATCATTTTTTAGGATTAGATTATTTAGTTTCCAATTATTTTTTAGTCTATCTTTCCATGGGCCTTTATTACAAATAATTTTTATTGCGTCATGATCTGAAAAGGATGCCTTTAATATTTCTGCCTTTCTGCATTGGATTGTGAGGTTTTTATTCTGTAGTACATGGTCAATTTTTGTGTATGTGCCATGTATGGAGGAGAAAAAAGTATATTCCTTTCTATCCCCATTCAGTTTTCTCCACAGGTCTATCATACCTAACTTTTCTAATGTTCTATTCACCTCCTTAACTTCTTTCTTCTTTATTTTGTGGTTAGATTTATCTAGTGCAGAGAGGGGGAGGTTGAGGTCCCCCACTAGTATAATTTCCTGTCTATTTCTTCCTGTAACTCCCTGAACTTCTCCTCTAAGAATTTCGATGCTATACCACTTGGTGTATATATGTTTAGTAATGATATTACTTCATTGTCTATGGTGCCTTTTGGCAGGATGTAGTTTCCTTCCTTATCTCTTTTGATAAGATCTATTTTTGCTTTTGCTTTGTCTGAGATCAGCATTGCTACCCCTGCTTTTTTTACTTCAGCTGAAGCATAATATATTTTGCTCCAGCCTTTTACCTTTAACCTGTATGTGTCACTCTTTTTCAAATGTGTTTCCAGTAAACAACATATTGCAGGATTATGGTTTTTAATCCACTCTTCTATATGCTTCCATTTTATGGGAGAGTTCATCCCATTCACATTTACAGTTATGATTACTATCTGTGTCTTTTTCTCCATCCTTCCCCCCCCGTTTATGATTTTCTTTCTCCTTTCTCCTTTCCCCCCCTCACTGGTGTTTTACTTTTGACCAGTGCCTCCTTTGGTCCCACCTTCCTTCTATTATCCCTTTCCCTTTTCTTCCCCTTTACCCTTACTGCTTCTTCCCTCCCTTCTATCTCCCCTCCCTTATCTTTCCCCTTTTCCCTCCTACTACCTACAGTGCAAGTTAGATTTCTATACCTAACTGATTATGTTATTCCCTTCTTGAGCCAAATCTGATGAGAGTGAGGTTCAAACAATGCTCACCCCCCTCACTTCTTTACCTCTGCTCTAATAGGTTTTTGTGTCTTTTCCTGTAATGTAATTTACCCTTGTCTGCCTCCTCCTTTCTCAGTACATTTTCTTAGCTCAGACTAATCCACTTACTTGGATCCATTTAACCCATTTGATTAAATTTTTTTTCTTCATTACATCAAAGTCAACTTATATCCACCCCATTTATGTATACTCCTTTGACATGGTATAATAACAATACAGTTCTCAAGAGTTGCAAGTGTCATCTTCCCTTGTAGGGATGTAAACATTTTGCCCTTATTAACAACATATTGTATCTTTCTGTCCCATTTACCTTTTTATGTCTCTCTGGAATCTTGTACTTGAAGATCAAATATTTTGTTGAGCTCTGGTCTTATTATCGGTAACATGTGGAAGTCCCCTGTTTTGTTGAATATCCATCTCCTTCCCTGAAAAATCACACTCTTTTTCACTGGGTAGTTAATCCTTGACTTCATTCCAAGCTCCTTTGCCTTATGGAATATCATGTTGCTTGCCCTACGGTCATTTAATGTAGAGGCTTCAAGGTCCCGTGTAATCCTGACTGTGGTTCCATGATATTTAAATTGTTTCTTTCTGGATGCTTGCAGTAATTTCTCTTTAATCTGGTAATTTGGGAATTTCACTATTGTATTCCTTGGCATTTTCAATTTGGGATCTCTTTCAGGCAGGGACCGGTGGATTCTTTCTACAGTTATTTTACCTTCAGGTTCTAGGACTTCAGGGCAATTTTCCTTTATGATTTCCTGAAGGATATTGTCCAGGTTCTTTTTTTCATCATGACTTTCAGGTAGGCCTATAATTTTTAAATTGTCTCTCCTGGATCAATTTTCCAGGTCAGCTGTTTTACCCATGAGTTATTTTACATTTCATCTAATTTTTCATTTTTTTTATTTCTGTTTGACTGATTCTTGCTTTCTCATAGAGTCATTAGTTTCCATTTGTTCAATTCTAGTTTTTAAAATATTGTTTTTTTCTGTTAGATTTTGTACTTTCTTCTCCAATTGGTCAATTGTATTTTTAAGGGTTTTATTTTCTTCATTGTACTTTTTTTCCAATTGGCCAATTGTGTGCTTTAGGGATTTGTTTTCTTCAGTGTACATTTTTTCCAATTGGCCAATTGTACTTTTAAAGGACTCCTCTACCTCTCTCATTTGACTTTTAAAATCCTTCTTGAGTTCTTCTAAGAAGGCTTTTTGGGCTTCAGACCAGTTCATATTCCCTTTTGATATTGCAGATGTGGGTTTGATGACAGTGTTATCCTCCTCAGAATTTCTGTCTTGATCTTCATTCTTCTCATAATATGGATCAGTCGTACATTTCTTTTCACTCATGGTGTTTCTTTATTCCCTGGCCTTTAAAGAGATTAAGCTCTCCTGCTGGGGAGCAGAGGTCACTGACCTAAGCTTCTTGTGTTGGGAGCCTAGGTCTTGGTCACTGGCTTTGTGTGCAGGGGCTTCTCATGTTGGCAGTTGGAAGCTGTAGGGTTCTGGCAACTTATCTGGTGTTGAGCTGGAATCAGCAAGCCTGGGACTTTCAGGTAAATCTAGGTAGTCTGCTTTTCCTTTCTTTTAGTTTTGTTTAGCTCCTTTTAGATAAGTGCTTCCAGGTGTTTGTCTGCCTGGGGCCCCTTGCAGTGCTGCCTCCCTTCTTTCTGTTGAGGCACTGGTGGACTTCTTTGCTGTCAAAGGCCTAGGCACCTGGTGGTTTTCTGAACTGGTTTCCACCAGTTACCCCACCCTCACTGAGGCACTTGGAGGTACAGCTGTTGGTGTGTGCCTGGTCGACCACCTGGGGTTCAGGATCTCCTCCTGGTTGGCAGTTGGAGGCTGTAGGGTTCTGACAGCTTACCTGGTGTTGGGCTGGAATCAACAAGGCTGGAACTTTTTGGCACCTCTACATTGCTTTCTTCAGCTCCTTTCAGATGAATGCTGCTGGGTGCTTATCTGCCTGGTGACCTTTGTGGTGATGCTTCCCTTATTTTTTGCTGAGGCACCAGGAGACCCGTTTGCTGTAGAATGCCAAGACACCAGAATCTCCTCCTGGTGTGCTAAAGTGGGTCTTTCCACTAGCTGGCTGGGTGACTCCCGGTTCCTATTGCTCCCCAGGGTAAGAGGGGCCTTTCCCATTAATCCCTTTAGCTACCTGGGCTACTGCACTGCTGCACCTCATCTTTCTTCTGGTTCAGCTGTTCCAGGGTTTTTTCTGTGGTGATACTTTCTGGGTTTTCAGAGGTTGATAGGGGAGGGCAGAGTGATTACCTTTTTACTCCACCATCTTGTCTCCCAGAAACAGAACTCCAATTCTAATTTTTAACAAATTGCTATCTTCTATTAGATTTAGTACCTCCTTTTCCATTTGGCCCATGTTACTTTTTAAGGATTTCTTCTCCTTAGGGAGTTTTTATGCCTCCTTTTCCATTTGGCCAATTCTGCTTTTTAAGGAGTTGTTTTCTTCAATGTACTTTTTTTCCAGTTGGTCAATTATATTTTTTTAGGGACTTGTTTTCTACAATTAATTTTTGTCCTTTCTTTTCCATGCTATTAACTCTCTCTTGCATACCTTTCATTTCTTTTCCCAATTTTTCTTCTGCCTCTCTTATTTGACTTTCAAAATCCTTCTTAAGCTCTTCCAAGAAGGCTTTTTGGGCTGGTTATGCATAGTTTTGTATCCTTTTGTGCATAGTTCCGAATTGCTCTCCAGATTGGTTGGACGAGTTCACAACTTCCACCAACAGTGCATTAGTGTTCCAATTTTCCCACATGTCCTGCAATGTTTCTTATTTTCTTGTTTTTGTCATTTTAGTCAATCTTAAATCTTGATATTCTTGTTATAAATCAAACAAATTACATGCATGGTGGTGCATGCTTATAATCCCTGCTTCCAGGAAGGCTGATGCTATTAGAACATGATCTCATGTATTCTGAGTTGCAGTAGAGGTAAAACCAATTAGGTGTCCTCACTAATTAGGCACTAATATAGTGAGTTCTTGGGAGTGGGAGAGGACAATCTGCTTATGCAGGGCTCATGCAAGTATAAAATGGAGCTGGTCCCATATTGATCATTAATTGGATTTGAGACAATAAGAATCCCTTGCATTTTCATCCTGGACAAGATCAGGAGATGCAGTGTTGGAAACAGAGGGAAACAGAGAGAGATTTCAAATTATTTCATGCATACTTGAATCCTTGGTAATTTCAATGAAAGGATGGCAAAGGTGAGGGGGAAAAAAGGTGAGGGCAATATGAGGAGAAGTAAGAAAATGAGAAAGTTTAAAGAATTGTAGATTATGTTTTACTCTTTGACATCATGAATAGTTTCCTTCAGAAAAAATCTGCAGGAATTGAAAATTACAAGGGCTGAATGATGTTAGAAAAATGAAATTAATTTTATTTTAATGGACATCAATAAAATAACCTATATACAGTCAGATCAACATCTTGTTAGAGCAAGGATCAATGTTAGTATATGTAAAAGAGAGAATCTTTATGAAACAGTACTAATCAACAAATATGAAGGAATGTCCATCCACTGGGGAATGACTGAACAAGTTGTGGTATGTGATTGTGATGGAATAATACTGTGCTATAAGAAATGATGAGGCCTATGTTTTTAGAAAAGTGAAATAATGAAGAACGAAATGAGTAGAACCTAGCAACATCGTATATAGTAGTATATGGTAATATAATGGACTTACAGTCTCAAATATTTTGAGAACAACTTTGAGTGAATAAGGCACTTTTACTATTATAAATACCAAAATTAACTACAAAAGACATATGATTAAGCTATCTGTATCTAGAGAAAGAACTGATAAATACATGTACATTAACATTTAACATTAATATTAAATAAAATAGATTTCCAGTGGGGCTCTGATTAATTTTTTTTTTTTTGGAAAGGGGATGGCAGGCCAAATAAGTTTGGGAACTTCTACGTTGACTGAAAGACGTGGAGAATATAAGATACAACTCTGGTTATTGTTAATTGAATGTTAAAACACATTTATTTTGGTAGTGCTCACCATCATAGACCATCTGATTTGTCATCATCACATCCCTATATCATCTTTTTTGTTTCAGTGATTGTTCTTCTATGAAATCAGAGCATTCATGAGATTCTATGGATATTAAAATATATAGATTGCAGGAAGTGGATAAACTCTGGTGCCCATCATTATAAGGAGAAGGAAAAAGTAAAGCACACAAATGACATCTACTTTCAAAGTAGATTTTTAATATATAAATAAACTGACTTCCTAGCATTGAAATAACTTTTCAACTAATGATCTGGCATCATAATTTGATTAGAGATCAAGAATTATATTAAATTTAGAACAAAGCACATTGTCATTTTTAAAACAATTCACTAAAAGCACAAAGGTTATGTATTCTTTAATGAAAAAATATTGATGACTTTTGTTTATATATTGCATTCATTTCTGAATATATGCCAGACTCTGCCAACTATCCATGCATTGTTAGGAAAAAATTACACACACACACACAAACACACACACACATTTTTTTTAAATGGAATGAAAAGCATTTGAACAAAATATAGGAAAGATTTTCCAAGACAGAATGTGTGCAGTATTATGCAAGCATATTTCACTACAAGGAAGGAAGGGAGGCACATTTTGTCAACTCTTCTTTCTATCTTTGACTTTTGGGATTTATGCCTAGAAGTGGAACCTAGGGGTCAAAGAGAATAGATATTTTGGTCACTTTTTCAAATCATCGGTCTAAGTTACTTTCTAAAATGTTTAAACAGATCCACCAAGTATTTATTGTGTTTCTCTCTCTGTAGCCCTTCTAATATTATTTATGCATATCTTTTATGTCATTGACAATTTCTGTATGTGAACTGAAACCTCTTAGTGATTTTGATTTGTAGTTAGTCTATTAACAGCAGTCATCTGAAACAATCTTCGACATGGCTGTTTGATTATTTGATTGTTTTGGTAAGAATTATTTGTTCATATCCTTTATTGACTTATTCATGGAGAATGCCTCTTAATCATAGATATTTGTGTTAATTCCTTTCAGCTCTCATGGATTATCTCATAGATTCAATTACTAACTCTATACTGATGATTCTCAAATCTACTTATTCAGTTTTGAGTCTCTGCCACCTTTGAGTCTCAATCTCTAACTGCCTGTTAAATATCTCAAAATAGATTTATTATACAAATGTTAAACTTAATATGTCCAAAACTGAATTCATTACCTTTCTCCACAAACCTTCCCCCCACCTTTGAAAATTTCCCTATTACTTTTCAGGGATTTACCATCTTCCTAGTCTCCCATGCTTACAACCTAGGTGTCATCCTTGAATTCTCAATATCACCCTCCAATTTCGATTATGTTGCCAAGACCTCTCCACTCATATTTGCACACATCTCTAATATGCCTCTTTCTGTCTTCTGATATAGCTACCAATATGGTATAGTCCTTAATCTCCTCATACCTGGGCTACTGAAGTAGCTTCCTGGTTTGTATACCAAAAGTCTCTTTCCACAACAGTTTATTCTCCAGGCAGATACCAAAGTGATTTTCCTGAAGCACAGATCCAACCATGATACTCACTGAATGAACTCCAGTGGCTCACTGTCACCTTCAGATACATATAAAATTCAGTATTAGACATTCAAAGCCCTTCATCACCTAATGCCTCTTACCCTTCCAGTCTTCTTACACTCCCCCAAATACTCCTTGATTCAGTGATTCTTTTTTGCTTTTTTCACAAAAACAAAGATATTTTATCTATTAGCTCTAGGCACTTTCACTGGCTATGCTCCTAGGCATGGATTGTCTTCCCTATTCATCTCTACTTCCTTTCTTTCCTGGTTTCCTTCAAGTCCCAGAAGAAATATTGTCTTCTACAGAAAGGGTGTTAAAGCCTTCTTGATTCTAATGCCTTCCCTCTCTCAATTATCTCTTATTTATCTTGAACATATCTAGTCTGTGCCTAGATGTTTGCACATTGTATACTTGCAAATTAATGACTGGTGGAGTTGGATGCATTACTTGGCTTAGATCTAGCTCTGTGTGAGCCTTTAAGATGTGCTTCAGAATAACACAGAATAAGACGTAGACCTTCTTCTCTATACCCAATTCTTAATCTTCACAATTCTAAATTAAATATAAAGGAAAACTTACCTGTAATTCACATGCCCCCACCACACCCCTACCCTGCACCTGCTTCTGTCTCTCTTTAAAGAACATTTATGAATGTGATTGGCAAATTTTTTTGAAACTACATAAAATCTATAGCTTTGTTTTAATAACAAATCCCATAATAAGAGTATCTTTATTTTGCTCATGAATGAAGTTATCAAGAATACATTTGTGAGAGTAAAAAGACTTTTATTACTATAATTTAATTGGTCAGACTGAATCTGATAGAATCAGGAAGAAACATAGAGCAGGGATACAGAAAATAGTGAAATAGACTAGAATCTGATTGCAACAGAGCTGTCTTTTGCAACAAATGATTATTTTGGGAGAATACTTTTTGAAAAGGTGTGAAAGAAAATGTCATAATTTTGAGAGAATATGGATGAAATCCTTCAAAAGTGTCCATCTGGAGAAATACTTTTCTTATTTCTTTTCAGTCACAAAATATATACATTGAAACTGTTACATTTCACAGACTTTTTCTTATTTTGAGATTATGTAAAAACCTAGATAATTTTAATTTTCAAAATCCACTAACATCTTTATATCTGTCACCTTTATGCTTCAGTGAATGTCAGGGCAAGCACAATTCAGTTGAATGTTTTAAACGGAAGATTGACTGACCTAGTTTCAGCCTCACCAGATTCAGAGGAGAGAAAATATAAGCATCACAAGTTCCAAGGAAAAGCTCTTGTTTTACACATATACTTTATTTTTAAGATGTTTCATTCCATTGATTACATTCAATGAAAAATTATTCTACAAACATTTATGATAGCTACTAAATGCAATACACTCTGCTAAGTACAAGGGATAAGGAGATAAAGCCTCTTTCTGAGCTATTATATATGATAGAGAAGGACTTCATTTAAGTAATAATGCCAAAGAAAAAGTTATCAAAAATAGAACAATTAGTAGACAGTTTTTTTCAGTCTGCAAAGGGGAATGAGGGCATGGCTAGTAAGGAACAAAGTATGTCATCTGAGCAATAAAATTCTTTTTGTTGTATTATTCTTTAGGACATTTTAGGCATTATGGTAACACATTAGAAAGTTTATTAGTCAATGTAAGGATAAATGTTGTATGGAAAACATTGTGTAATCTCTTTTAAAATTAATCTGCTACACAAAATATCTTAAAGAGGTATAGGAACGAAAAAGTGGAAGAGGCTCTTGTCTATGAAATGGAAAGGGGGAATAATTATTGTAATAACTATAACAATAATAACCATAGTATTTATAATTCTTATTATGTTGTAGACACTATGCTAAGCGCTTTACAATTATTATCTCATTGAATCTTCCCAACAACCTTGGGAAGTAGGTGCTATTTATATCCCCATTTTACAGATTGGGAAACTGATACAAATAGAGGTTATGTAACTGGTCCAAGGTCACATAGCCAGTAAATGTCTGAGGGTGGATTAGAATTCCAAGTTTTTCTGATTCTAGGCCTAGGACTCTATCCACTTCAACAATGACTTAGTAAATTGTAAGACTGTTCATTTTGGTGGTATAAGTGGTGGTGTGGAGAATCAGTGCCTTGTTATGTGTGATCCATGTTTCCAGTTCAATGCATGACTATTATATAATTGTTTTATCTTTGTATTTGAGCCACACAGGGAGGGTGGAAATTTGTCCCAAAATCTATAATTTTTGTGTGGATAAGGCATTTCTTATAAAAAGTAGAGTAATTATAAGGCAGGGTAGTGAAATAAATAGAGTTGTGACTGGTATTGAAATCAGAGACCTGGCTATGAATCCCACCTCACACACTTGTTAATTATATCAGTAATAGCAAGTCCCATAACCCTTATGTGTCTCAGTTTCTTCATCTGTAAAATGGGGTAATGAGACTTGTTTCTAAGGTCTCTTCTAGATCTACATTTTGATGCTATAATTAAGAACTATAACAGTTCAAATGCAGATTTTTCCAGCAAAACTCTGATACTCCAAATCATATCCTTTTTAGAAACATGAATGAGAAAAATCTGGAAAATGACTTATGGTAGCTTTAGCCTTTTTAGTATCTAGGAAGTTATTTTGTGAGTTCTAATTAGTCTACTGATCTCAGAGTTAGATGGAGTTGAGCTATAATGTTAAAAATGTAAGATAGGAAGATCTTCACTAAAATCCTTTTTTGTTGCCTTTTCCCGAACTGAAAGTGACCTTAAGTTATCAGAAGACATACCAGTTGGACCTGGAAATGAAAAACATATTTCTCATATGAGCACAAGACTAACTTACTTGAAGAAAATTCCTCATCAATCACTCTTTCCCTAACTTTGTATCAATTCTTTTTTTTTGCTTTTTCTGTGTTTATTTTCTTACTTTGTGATCACATCAGCTGCCATAGTTTTGATCATACTTTTAAAACAGATATTTCATAGATATAACACTGTTCTCTCTTCTTAGCTCCAGGTTTGCATCACCAGCTGCCTTTTGGATATCTCTAAACAGATGTCTCAAAGACATTTCCAAGTAAACAAGACAGGAATAGAGGTCTTTATCTCCCCCCAAAAACCCCTTCCCCCATTATGAATTTCCTCATTACTATAAAATATACCATCCTCCTCCCAATCAATCAGGTTGACAATCTCAGTTTCATCCTGGACTGATCACTCACTCAAATCGCACATCTAAACCTTTGCCAAATCTTGTTGTTTTATCTTCAAAACCTCATTTAGTTGCATGTCTTTCTCTCCAATCACACAATCACTACTCTATTTCAGGGCCTTCTGCCCTTTCACCTGGATCATCTCAATAAACTTCTAATTTGTCTTCCTTCTTCAAGTCTCTTCCCAACTTCAACCCATCCTCTACTAAACTTCCTAAAGCACCAATCTCACCATTAAACTCCAGTAGCTCCCTATTACCTGCAAGATAAAATGTAAAACCTTGCTTCTGCATTTAAAACAATTCATATCTTGGGCCCTTTGTATCTTGACAATTTTCTTACAGTTCACTCCCCTCAACATATTCATCAATCCAACTACAATTGCCTATTTGCTTTTCCTTACATAAGCTGCTACATTTCCTTAAACCATGCATTTGCACTTCCTGTTCTATGTACTTGCAATATTTGTCTCCTTACCTTATTCATTTCCCTGAAGTACATTGAATGTCAGCTCAAATTTCATATTTTGAAATAAGGCTTTCCTGGTCCCTGTGTCTATTATGAGCCTTCCTCTCTAGAATTACTTCACAGCTAATCTGTATTTATCTTTTATGTAAGTAGTTATTTACACATTGTCTACCCATTAGAATATTAGCTCCTTTAGGATAGTGATTAGTTTTGACTTTCTTTTTCTCTTCAGTCCCCAGAATAGTGTTAAGGTATTATAGTTAATACTTAATGATATCTGATCTATTGATATACATTCCTGGACTCATACTTAGTTCTCTATCATCCTTATACTGATATGGATGGAGAGGAGGAGGAAGAATGTTATCATTATTGTCACTTGATCATCCCATATTTTATCCTCCCCTTCACTGCTAAACTTCTAGAAAGATCATTTAGTATGATGCTTTCACTTTTATATATTTGCTTGTGCCCAAATCACTTGAAGATTTTTTGTCCTTAAACTGTTTTAAAATTGCTTTCTCCAAAGTCACCAGTAACATTTGAATTATTTTTTAAATCTCATTTTCTTTTTGTGCCACAAGGGAAATGAAGACTAAAATCAAGTAAGAACTTAAAAATTTTGAGGGAACAGCTGCAAAAATGCATACATGCATTAAAACTAACCCTGTGAAGAAATGAACTAAAACATTAGATCGGCAGGATCATGTTGTCACATTTTTAATGAAAAACATATATGTTGTTGTTCTACTAAAATTCACCTCTTTACCCTTTCCATGCATTCCAATTTGCATTACAATGAAAATAGTAACATGGTTAGAGACTTTTTGTTTGTTAATTTATCAGATGGACCAAAAAAATACCTTGGGAAATAACTTCTGGGAAACAAGAAAATTCATTTCTACCATTGTTGATTTTCACTCCACTTTGCATCTGCTGCCCTACCTGGTTCCAACTCCACTGAACAAGATGCTCCTCCCAGGATAAATTCATCACTGCTTAACTCACCACCATGCTTTGAACTCAAGCTTTGATTGATACCACCTCCTTCAGCCTCCTTTCTCCTCTGATTAGAGGGTGGGAGGGTAAAATACCAAACTCTTCCCAATACCTTTCTTTGTAGAGGGAAGAAATTGGACTTGCAGCTTTTTTCTGCCTGTTTTTCACCTCTACAGCAAAAAATTCACTTATGCCAGGTATACTCTATGGTCCTCCTCCTCCTCTACTTTCCTATCTCCTTTTGTGTGTCCTCTACATAAATCCCCCTATCTCTTTCCAGTGACACAGAGCCTTGAGGCTGCCAAGCTCTAACACCCAACCAGCATGGCAACAGCCCTTCAGGGCCAGAAGCTTGCTAGATGTCATGGCATATAGCCAGTTCCAAAGCCGACAACCTCATAACACCAGCATTGCAAAACTCTGAACTATTGGTACTGAGCCAGGGAATTGAAGAACAGGGAGAGCAGGATATTGTAGGTAGCAGGGTGGGAGGTGCTATGAAGACCTCAAATAAAGCTGAGGGAAAGAGCTTAGCATCCATCTGGGACTAGTTCCATCCACCCAAAAGTCTCTTCGGTTAGAGATTTAGGCTGATGAACTTCGTTGGAAGTGTTTGAGACACTTTGAGATCCAATCCCCAATCAAACCCTCAACATAGAGAAGATAATCAGAGAGAAACAGGGAGAAATAAGGACTCAGGATGAAAATTTCCAAAAATTTCAGGACAAAGAGAATTCAGAGACTTTGAATATAAGCAGACAAATCAATACATAAAACTTTAACAGCAGAAAGAAATATAGTTTTTAGATCTAGTAAACAAATTTAGGCAACTATGAATAAATATTGCAAAACAAAGGAAAATGATCCAACACTAGATGAGACAGTGGATTCTATGGAATGTTAGAACATGGAACTACAATAAATGGTTCCTTAAAGGTTCAAAAGAGAAATGAAAATGAGAGCAGAATTTAGGACCTGCCAGTAAAAATAATAGGCAGAATAGAAAAACTGGAATCTACAGTAGCAACCGCACCAAGGAAACAAAAGAGATAACCATATATTAGGAATGAACTAGAGCATTCCAGGAGCAGTTCATAATATATACTGACTCCTGCTTCCCTGTAATCTCAAAATGAAGCTTAGAGACTTAGTGGGTTCTTCAGGTTTTGGAGAATCCACATTGCCCACCTGGGTATCCTAATGGACACTTATCCATTCACTCTCAAATTGTCTATTTCAGATAAGACCCCTAAACAGGCTACTGTCTTGGAAGATCTAAAGCAAGCTGCTCAGTAGACTCTCTCCTTGGTTCCTTGTGAACTTAAAGGGCCCAGGTTTGGAGGCATCTTTTTCCATTATATCAAATTACGTGGAGCCATTTGGTGGCACAAAAGAGCAGTGAAAATTAGTGAATGTTAGATCTCTGGAGCTGCACGTTGCCCAAAATGGCCACTTATACCTCCTTTGAAAGGAAAAAACAAAACAAAGAAAAAAAAACATTGCTCACTTATTAGTGGGCCTTGGTAGCTGCTGCTCAGATGACATAAGGTAATGTAGTCATTTGTCCAGAGTTACCGTTTTTGATTTAGGCCATGTAAGATAGTTCCTCTGATAATTTAGAAAGGGTATTATTAAATATATTATTGTTAAATTTAAATGGTACATTAAAAATCACACCTCACTTAACCCATTCATTGTTAGTACCCTTCACAAATAAGTGGTGACTAAGCCAGAAACTAAGGCTTCCAGTTTAAGTACTGGAATCCTCTCTCCACCACTAGACCAAAAAGCCCGCTCCTGTAAGGACCTGACTCTTCAGGACTATATATTTTGTTTAATTTAATGATGGTTCATTCTGACATGAGAAGCATACACAGTTAGACTTAAGGGGCCAGTAATCTGGTAACAGGAGTACTTTAGGTCTTCACAAATAAGGTTGCATTGCTGGCCAAAGAGAGAGCTTTGACGGATGGGGTAGAGGAGACATTCATTGACACTGATTCATAGATGATAGCTATGGGTCTGACCAAATGGTTGAAAGACTGAAGCAATAATAGGATTAAGCTCTCCTTTTTGGGGTCAAATGGAGGAATTTCACCAATATCTGCTACTGAGTATATTTGTGGGGTATGCCAGCATCTATCAGAAGCATCATTTTCAAAAATGACCAGTTTAGAGCTGTTACAAGAATAGGGCATAGAACTACCAAACTAAGGACAAGGCAGCTATTCCTGCCCAGCTGGGTTTTTGTGCCATTTGGAGCACATGATTCACTAAAATGAACCTAATTTCTACCCAACTGGAAAAAATGCATTCTTCCCTAACAGGGCAACAGGGTTTGATGACCTGAATGCCCAGGTCATGTATAACTTCCTAAAAGCTATGTCCCTTAAGAGTCAACAGTATCCCAGAAAGGAGAAGCAGTTTCTTAGATACTGAGTCTAGGAAGACACACCTGATTAGAAAGGAATTTATTTTTATATAGATTCAGCTTACCTTCTCTGGTGTTTATTCCTTCTTCAGTATAAAGTCATCTTGGCCTCATGCTCCCACTATGCACAGGTGAAATAGCTCAGGTTCCCTTCACTTGAAGCCTTCATTTACAGTAAGATGGTTCAGAAAATTATTTTTCAGAAAGAATTGAGGCACCAAAGGGTATGTGTTTGGGTCATGTTTTCTTTCTAACACAAAGGTAAGATGAAACTATGTCTATATAACTATTATAAATGTTTATTTTTGCTTGAAATAAAGGGCACCCTATCTGACACAATCCTAATTCTGTGTCCATGATTGGGTGTGAAGTAGTCTTTATCTGATTTCAATGGAGGAAGGGGAAGCCCTCTACTCCGCAATGAATTCACATCATTTCCCTGATGTGTTTCTTAGAGATTAGGTGATCTAGTGCTTACTGAGTGAGTGATGGTATTTGAAGAACCTAAATATCAACATAGATCTAAAGACAGGCTGCATGTATGAGAATTATGACATACAGGAAACTTTAATACCAATTACCTTGATGTATGATAATGTATTGATGATTATATCAAAAGTATCTGGTATAGTCTGATGATCTTCATGTTGCTTTTGTTTATCATTATGCCCTCATATTAAGAGAAGAACCTATATGTTGGCGATGTCATCATATGTGCTATGGCCCTAATATTTCCGGTTCTGCCTTAGTTTATCATTCCTATCTTGCATTAGAAAACCCTCTGCAAACTGCAAAGATTTGACTTTACCTAAAACATGGACCAGATTATAGAGATCTTTTTTCAATAGAGATCTTTTTTTGATTTTTTTTCCTATGGTGACTTTTCTTGGAAAGGATTATTTCTTCCTTTTGTTTTCCTTTACCAGGATTCACCTCTTTTTTTTTTCTTTCTTTCTTTTTTTTAATAAATTTTTTATTTTTTTTATTTTTAACATGTGTTTTTAAAGCTTTGGGTTACAAATTTTTTCCCTTCCTCCCTTCCCACCAACCCTCATTGAAAAGCCAAGCATGTCGATACAGGTTATAGATGTGTAGTCATGCAAAACACTTCCATAGTAGTCCTGTTGTGAAAAACTAAGTATATTTCCCTTCATCCTATCCTAACCCCATTTATTCTACTCTCTCTTTTGACCCTGTCCCTCCTCAGAAGTGTTTGCTTTTGATTACCCCCTCCCCCAATCTGCCCTCCCCTCTATCAACTCCCTGCTCTCTTGTCCCCTTTCCCCCTTATTTTCTTGTAAGGTAAGATAAGTTTCCATACCCCATTGTGTATGTTATTCCCTCCTTAAGCCAAATCCTGTGAGAATGAGATTCATTCATTCCCTCTCACCTCCCCCCATTTCCCCTCCACTGTTAAAGCCTTTTCTTGTCTGTTTCATGTGAGATATTTTACCTCATTCTACTTCTCCCTTTCTCTTTCTCCCAGTATAATCCTCTCTCACCCCTTAATTTTATTTTCCAGATATCACTCCTTCATCTACAACTTACCCTGTGCCCTCTATCTATCTATCTATACATACATATAATTTTTTCCCTTCCACTACCCTAATACTTACAAAGGACTCATGAGTTACAAATATCATCTTTCCCTGCAGGAATGTAAACAGTTCAACCTTAATAAGTCTCTTATGATTTCTCTTTCCTGTTTATGTCTTCCATATTTCACTTGAGTGTTGTATTTGAAGGTCAAATTTTATATTCAGCTCTGATCTTTTCCACAGGAATGCTTGAAAGTCCCCTATTTCATTGAATGACCATTTTTTTACCTTGAAGGATTATACTCAGTTTTGCTGGGTAGGTGATTCTAGGTTGTAGTCCTAACTCCTTTGCCCTCCAGAATATCATACTCCATGCCCTCTGAACCCATAATGTAGAAGTTGCTAAATCTATTGTGTTTCCACAATACTTGAATTGTTTCCTTCTGGCTGCTTGCAATATCTTCTCCTTGACCTGGGAATTCTGGAATTTGGCTGCAACATTCCTAGGAGGTTTCCTTTGAGGATCTCTTTCAGGAGGTGATCAGTGGATTCTTTCCATTTCTATTTTGCCCTCTGGTTCTAAATTATCAGGACAGTTTTCTTTGATAATTTCTTGAAAGATGATGTCTAGGCTCTTTTTTTGATCATGGCTTTCAGATAGTCCAATAATTTTTCAGTTCTCTCTCCTGGATCTATTTTCCAGGTCAGTTGTTTTTCCAATGAGATATTTCACATTCTCTTCTATTTTTTTCATTCCTTTGGATTAGTGTTACAGTGCTTTGATTTCTCAAATTGTCCCTGGTTTCCAATTTCTCCATTCTAATTTTTAAGGAAATATTTTCTTCAGTAAGTTTTTGGACTTCCTTTTCCATTTGGCCAATTTTGTTTTTTAGGGCATTCTTTTCCTCACTGGCTTTTTGGACCTCTTTTGCCATTTGGGTTAGGCTATTTTTTCAAGTGTTATTTTATTCAGTATTTTTTGGGGTCTCCTTTAGCATAACTATCAGTTTTTCCTCTAATTCTCTTACTTGCTTCTCAAAATCCTTTTTGAGCTCTTCCATGGCCTGGGATCAATTCATATTTTTCTTGGAGGCTTTGGATGTAGGAACTTTGACTTCGTTGTCTTCTTCTGGTTGTATGTTCTGATCTTCTTTGTCATCAAAGTAAAATAATATAGTCTGACTCTTTTTGCACTGCTTGCTCATGATCTCAGTCAATTACTTTAGCTGTAAACTCTTTGTTAAGGTAGGAGTCTGTTTCCAGTGTGGAGAATGTACTGTCCCAAGCTCCAGGGGTTTTGTGCAGCTGTTTTCAGAGATACTTCTAGGGACCTATAAATTTTAAGTTCTTCCAAGGTGGTATGATCAAGGGCGAGGTGTTTACTCCTTTCCTGGCCTGTGCTCTGGTCTATGAGCACTCTTTTCTGTCTTGGAACTATGAGGAGGGTTTCCTCTCCACAGCCACTACCAGCTCAACCATGCCAGTGCTCCTCCTCACCCCAGGACCACCAGCCAAATCTGTGACCCAGATTCAAGCATGAACAAAGCAAGAGAATCCTACACCAGCAGAGATCTCTGCAATCCCCCTCTGATCAGCCACTAGATTCCCCCTAGGTCTGTGGGCCGGAAGCTCAGGAAGCAGCCGTGGCCCCAAGGAATGGGGCTGGGATCCTGTGCTCCTCTCTCACCACTGCAGTCACAGACTTTTCCCACTGACCTTCTAAGTTGTCTTTGGCCTTTGTGGGTGGAGAAGTCTGGAAACCACCACAGCTGCCAGCGATTCAGTTGTCTGAGCCCTGGTCCAGGTTTGCTGAGCGCCCACGCTGAACTGTGCTCCTCTCCCAGCCCAGCGTGATATAGATTTCTGATCAACCATCCAGGCTGTCTTTGGCTGGAAATTTGTTTCACTCTGTCTTTTTGTTAGTTCAGCTGCTTTAGAATTTGTTTAGAGCCATTTTTTATAGATATTTGGAGGGGTTTGGGGAAGAGCTCAAGCAAGTCAATGCTTTCACTCTGCCATCTTGACTCCACCCCCTACCTCTTTTCCCTTCAACATGGGTTAGGGTAGATTTTCTCCTGAAAGATGACAAACCAAAACTTGGTTACCACAGGGATGGGTCAAGGCTCAAACTGTGCCTTCTTTGAAACATTTTCCTGTTGGCCTCTGACTTTCTTGCCATGGCTTCCTGGTCATATAGGCTCATAAAGATCCCACTATCCTCTGATGAATTGGATGTCTGAAGACCATGAGAGTCATCAAATTGTTGTCAGATGAACATACATGTTTCCATATGGAGATGAGGGATGCTATGTGCATAGAAACTTAGTACTTCTGTATCCCTGTTAAATAATCTTGTTCTGTTATAGTTAAGTAAATTTCCTTTTGTTAAGCATTCAGTAACCTATGAGTTCTTAATTTTGGCCAATATTAAACCTGAACTGTTGGTGCTGGTGGTGTGAGGCTTTTCACAGGAGCTACTGAGATCAACTGGCAGGAAAGGGAGGGAAGAGAGTAAAGGAATGGAAAGAAGACAAAAGAGGAGGGGGAAAAGGTGATATGAAGCAAGGAAAGAACAGGACAGGGTAGGGGAAAGAACGAAGAGCAGAATGAGGAGAAAAGGGAAGAGAAAAGAAGACAGGAGAGAGGAAACGAGGGGGCTGTTCAGGTCAGAGCTAGAAAAGGTATAATAAGGAAGTAAACAGAATGTCTCTGGATCATACTAGAGCTAGGCAGACACAGAGTGGGTCAGTACCGCAGGTTCCTATTTCAGGTAATTCATTAAGGTAGGTAGTTTAGGGTACTACATAAAGTTATCTTCAAATCTATTAAAACTTGTATTCATGCTCTATCTCTGACACATAATCCTTTTATGTCCTTAGACATGTCATTCTCAATGCTTTAAGCAAGAGGTGTCAAAAGAGCCAGTGTGGTCTGAACCTGATTAAAATATAATTAGGTAATGTTTAACAAAATGAATAAAAGTACAATACAACAGAAATAATGTTAATTTGTGATTTTTTAAGTCAATATGCTCCCTGCAGCAGGATCCTGGTTCTATTTAAGTTTAACAACACTGCTCTAGGCAAATCTCTAAAACTATAAATTGCCTAGATGATGCCACTTTGAATTTGTAGAAGGAATTTCAATTCCTTAGACTTCCTCGTACTAATTAAATCATAGGTCCATTGCCTTTTTTATCAGTCTAAAGCTCTCTGTATTACTTTGTGATTCCTTCTTATTGCTATTAAACCAGTCCTTATCTTTTTTCTGTCTCCTGCAACTTTCTCCCATACATACCAGAAGTGTAATAGTAATGATAGTAGTAGTAGTACTACTACTAATAATAATATATTTACTTATGTTACAGGCACTCTGCTGATCTCTTTACTAATATTATCTCATTTGATCCTCATCACAACCTTGGGAGGTTGGAGCTATTACTACTTCCATTTTACATCTGAGGAAACTGAGGCAAACAGAAGTTTGTGTCTTATACTATATTTGAACTCAAATCTTCCTGAATCCAGGCCCAGCACTTTATCTTCTGAACCATATATCTGCCTCTAGTAAAATCATTTGCCATCATACTTCTCCTTGATCGTTTCTTTGATGACAATTTTCTTGAGAATATTACTACATACTAGAGACTACTTTCTTGTATTATGTATCTTTCCATCACTCTTTGTTTCACTTGCAACTTTGATTTATGCAGTGTTGTCATGTTCCATGATTATCAGTCATACCCCATCACGGGGAGAATAAAAACATTGCTTAATAAAAAAAATTAAATTTTCCAGAACTGTTTTTCAAGGGTTTGTATTGGTGCAAATACTTTAAAAGAAGATAAAATCTTCAGTTGTTCATATTCAAAATGAAATTCAGAGTTGAGATTAGCATTATTTGAGGAAAATGGGGCCCAAAACACCATACCTGAAATATGTAGATAAGTGAAGCAAACCCAGGCTTTTATAATATTTTGATATGTGTACTCTATTGAGCATATTCAAGTAGTGTATCTCAATCTATTTGCCCCTTATTATACTCAACATTCCTTGTACTCTCTCTGGAGCTGAAAAATGAGTGAGTTATTAAGTTTCATAAAAGACATCTTAAATAAATTGTGTTTTTATTAAATTCTTAAATTCTTGAAGCTTTTTTTTAGCAGTAATCTTTAAACACAAAGAATTAATTTGGAGGTTAAAGTTTAATATCAATCTCCTTCAGTCGGATCAGTGAAAAGAGTTCCAACTAATCATATCCTCCTTTTGGCCTGTACCTCATCCAAAAATTTTCATCATTAGATTGAAATTCTAATCTACATTAAAAAAGTTAATGTATTTCTCAGTCTGCAGACTGAAGAGGAAAAAAATCTGATAATTATAATTTTAATGATGTTATTTCTAAATTTTAGGCATTTGTGCCTGAAAATGTAGTTACATTAGGTTATGTGCTAAAATACCTTTTGCTTTAGTTTGCACTTTTGGACTCTTCCTCACAATACATTTCTCAACTTATTTTGTTATTTTTTTTTCAAATAAGGATAATAAGAAATTAGTTTAAATAGTTGAAAGGAATAAAAAATTCAGTTCACAAATCAGATTGTTACTAATGTTATTTAATTCTTCCTTTTTCTATGAAAAGCTTAAAACATGAGCAAGTACATAATAGGTCCACTATGATATTCTGATCAGTTGAATTACATTGGTTTCTTTGCATTTGCTCAAAAAACTGTGCTACTTTGTTCATTTCTATAAAAAATTCATTGACTTACAACAAAATAATAATCCTTCAAATGAAAGAAATTGAGATTGAAAGTTAAAGTCTTATCATATTTTAGTGAGTTTTTCAATTATTTCTTTTATGAACTATATTTTAAAAATATACTTTCAATATATGCACAAGCAGTTAGCTTACTATGAATAAGCAATAGAATAAAAATTGAGAAAGAATTTAATAATTTCCAGCCATGATTTTGGAAAGCTAGTTGTCCTTTCTTGTCATTAAAATATATAATAATAACTTAAAAAAAACTACTCCTATTCACAGAATGAAAGGCAAAAAGCACCTTTATGTCAAAAAACATTTTAAGGCCTAAAACATTTATACTTACTTTGCCCTTTCAATTATCTGGGTAATTCAGAAAAGCATTGTGTTCCTAAATGACATAATACAGATCACAATTTTGAAGTCACATAATGGACTGAAACATGTAGCGAATATGAGATTGCACTATCAGGATTCATTGAATATATGTTGTATGTATACATACACACATATGTATATATTTACATGTGCATACATAAACAGTTTACTATATCAAATGTGATAGTATATCTATTAACATAGCTTACTCTATGTATTTGTGTGTATTTATGTATACATAAACATTTCTTATTTACATATATCTACTAAATCAGAATTTCATATGTATGTTTATCTGTGCATATATACATATATATGTGCATATGTGTACAGGAATGCATGTATATATGTATATATACAGTATATGGATATATGTGTGTATTCATATGTATTGTGTATACATTTGTATATATGAATATATGTATTTGTTCAATAGAGCAAAATGGTGTCTTATTGACTCACAAGTACTCATATCTATGCATATATATTATATACACATTATATATGTATATATTAATGAAAATCATACAGAATCCCTTGAAAGATGTAGCAAGCATGAATGTTGCTGAATGATCCTTTGATTAATAATGTCAAAGATGGAATGAAAGAGTGATGTATGGTCACCAAAGATAGTGGCAATTGTCAATGTAAAATGAAAAGTGACACCCATTAGGTAATGAAGTCTTATATATACCTCTAATTACATTGTATTGATCTTGTCAGCCCCTCAATATTACAGAGACTCTGAAATGAATCCATAGTCAAAAAATATTTTCAATATAATGGTCCTCCCTGGGGGAAAAACTAGCAAGTGAAAGAAGACTGGTTTTACAGCTATGAAATATCTTTGGATGAACAACCCATAGATCTGATCCATTAGAACTTGTAAGTTGGGTAATCATTTTGAATCACACTGAAGTGGATTAAGGTTTAAATAGGGTAAGGAGATTGCCTTTGGGAAAAGTTGGAGTTCTTTCAGTGATTGAGAGTAGTTCTCCAAAACAAAAGTCCATCTTTTAAAAATCAATATTCTTCAGGTGATGCTCTTTGAGACTGATAAAATAACAAGGTCCACTAAACATTAAGGTGGTTAGTCACTCAAAAATCAATGTAAAAATACAAAGTAAGTTTAAATAGATGTAACATATTGCCCAAAAGATGGAACTGGTATAATAGATGTCATCTGAATGGTATATGAACAAAAAATGATCTGAGCTTATAATATTGAAAGAGTAAAAGACAATCAAAGAAAACCCACATAAAATATTAGGATTTATAGAGGAAAGCTGTCTGCTTATTGAATGAAATCATTGTGCAAAGATTAAGGGAGAATTTGCACAACTTTCTCACAGAATTAGAATTTGTGGATGATTTGCAATATGCACCATCAAAAGCAGTACTGAAATCAATGAGATCATTGATTTCTCAAAAGCTTCAAGTGTGTGAACTGCTCAAAGGAATCTAGGCATACGTTAGTCATTCATTTTTCAAACTGGCATTTGAATACCTCCACTCAGATAGCACCTTAAAGTCAACTTTTCCAAACTTTTCATCCTTTCATGAAAAATAAAATAACCATGCTTCTACTTTTCTTTGACTCCTCCTTCTCCTTTACTCCATACATCTGATAAGTTTTCAAATCCTGCCCATTCTACTTTCACAACATCCAGCACTTTTTTTTGCATTCCTTCTACAACCACCATGATCCAGCCCTTTGTCAATTCCTATCAAATAAGTCTTAAGTGTCCTCAGCCTCATCTCCTTATTTCCAATCTACAATTTTTCCAATGCCTATTTTATACTACTATCCAAGTGAACTTTCTCATGTATTCTACCTCTGTCTGATAATATCATCCATCTAAAAACAAAGCAAAACAAAACAAAAAACTTTAATTTTTTTCCTTCCCTATTAGATCAATAGCCCCTTAAGGGGCCTAGTTACTTGTATTCATATCCCCAATTTTCATCATAGTACCTGGCACATTGTAAGTGCTTAATAAATGTTCTATTTATCATAAATAAAAATATTATAAGTAAGGAAAACATGTGTAACTGTGTTATTTTTAAGAAATCAACATAGTGTTCTACCTAGAAGTGGTCCCCATTAATTATAGTATAAATCTCAAACTAGCTTTGCTTTCAAAGCCCACTTAAACCTAGAGCTTATCTAATTTGTCACTACTTTCCTACATGAACATTTTTGCAGCCTAATTGATATGTTTATTATTCCCTGAATGATGAAGCTCATTCATAATTAACTTTAATCTCCCTGCCTAGAATGGACTTCTCACTTTTCTGAGGTTCAATTTCACTTTTTGACTTTGTATTTTCACTACTAGAAATAGTATCTAACACATACATAGACAGCTTTTAATACTTTTTGACTAATTTTTTGATTCTGCAATTGTTTCAGGTCAAAGTTATTACTCAGTCCTTATTGCCTCCATCAATAGCATTTATAGTCCTATCCCTACTCATTTAATATTTAGTATATGCTACCTTAGATTGTTAGTCATCTTCTTTATGTCTATACCCTGTTTCTCAAATTACATTGTAAATGCTTTAGGGTTCAGGGATCATATTTATGCCTCCTAACAACCACAATTACAAGTACAAAACTCTACAGTAATAGAATGCTTGTTGATAATTGCGATGATATATCTCTTCTGATTATAAAACATAATAGACAAAATCAAGGCAGTTAGGTGGCACAGTGGATACAGCACAAGCCCTAGAGTCAGGAGGACCTGACTTCAAATCTGGCCTCAGACACTTGACACTTACTAGCTGTGTGACCCTGGGCAAATCACTTAATCCCATTGTCTAACAAAAAGAGAGAGAGAGAGAGAGAGAGAGAGAGAGAGAGAGAGAGAGAGAGAAGACAAAAATCATAAAAAAGAACATCTCAGTGGGTTATTTGCTAAGTTCAGGAAGTAGAAGCTTATTAAATTAAAATAGATTTCTTTGTTTTATCTACTGAACATATTGGATGAATTAAGGAATGTCCATTTTTAAATAATTGAAAGATGAATGCCTTAAAAAGAATAATTCATTTGTAAACCTGTTAAAATTTGATGAGTGTCATTATTTTGGAAAGCTCTTAGAAATGTATCTAAACATTCAAATTATTTTTTTTTATTCTTTGATTTCCTTGTGTTTCTTATCTACTTTCTGTGATTTTTAAATATAGGTCATGGGAACCAATTTTTTCCATAAAATAAAAGCATATCTTAGCCTTGTTTTTTGTGCTTCCTGTTCCATTAGGAAGATCACTAAATTCTCACAATAACATAGGAAAAAGTGAGTTCATATGAATGTATTATTAAAAACATTCCAGAAACCTTAAATATCTGCTAGAGGATTGATCAAATAAACTTACTCAAAAAATTACAATGAATCATAATCTAATGACCTCTTACACATTATTTTTCTTATGGAAGTAGTCAGCTTAGCAGAACAGATTATCTCCATTGTTAAATAGAACTGTTGTGTGATTTATATTAAGAAAAAAGACATCAGTTTCTTCTTTGCAGTCCTTTTTCTTTACAGTACCATTGACAAAAGACCTCATTTTAAAGTTGTTTATGTGTGTGTGTGAAAGAGAGAGAGAAAGGAAGCAGGAAGAAGAGGAGAAGAGGAGGAGGAGAAGAAAAAGAAAGATAGAAAGAAATTTCTCTTTCTGATTTATCAAATTCCTACCTAATTCCAGGAATATAATCTGAAATATCCCGGATAAATTTTTGACCATTTAGCTACTACTTAACCAGTTATGTAGCTGGGCAATTCATTGCCTTACAAAGCAGTCCATTTTCCAATTTGTTTTACTGGTTAGAAAGTTCTTTTTCCTATTGGAATTAAATGTAATGAAGATATTTGTGATTTGGTCCTCATATTCCTTTAACTGTGAGGGGTGTAGGGAATGTGCCTATTTCCTTTAACCAAAGGTATTTGGGCTAGGTCTCCTTGAATTAACTCTTACCACTCAGAAAAATGAGAAAAATTTAGTGACAAGAATAGAAAGGTATATTAACACAGTCTCTTTAATCCTGTTTTGTGCTTATTTACTGCTGTCT
Organism: Vombatus ursinus; assembly: GCF_900497805.2. Classification (NCBI taxonomy): domain Eukaryota; kingdom Metazoa; phylum Chordata; class Mammalia; order Diprotodontia; family Vombatidae; genus Vombatus; species Vombatus ursinus. Next base: position 12,458,129 of record NW_020949613.1, on the reverse strand, counting down.
TGTTGTTTTACATCCTAAAGAATTCAGAATAGTCAGAAAACATCCACATGAGTTGAGTCAACAATAGGTAGACAAATAATTGTTCAAAAAATGGCTCACTCATGTGGATTTGTTTATAGAAACAGAACAGTTCATAAGATTTCAGAAACAGGTCATCATTTCCATAAATTACATAATGATTTGTTCTAAGGAGCCTTGACTTAGTTATGAATGCAAATTTTATAAGGAAATGAAAGAAGCATATCACTGTATGCTGCAAAAATTAGAACCTGTTGAATACCTGGAAATAAGTTCATTCAATGTGAAATATGCAATACCAAAACTAACCAATGAAAAATCTTCTAGTACAGATAGAGGTCTAGTCTTGAAGACTCGACAAATAAATCATCCAAACAATGGAATATTATCACCTGTTAATCTTTTGCACCTAGTTGGCATAGTGCATAGAGTGCTGGGCTTAAAGAAAGGAAGACCTAAGTTCAAATCCAGCTTCATATACTTACTAGCTGATTGAGGACTTCCCGGGAGCCAAGATGGTGGAGTAAGCAGTAAGTCACTGTTACTCTTCCATAGTCATCTCCAAACAACTAAACAACCATAAAATAGTGCCCCAAACAAATCTTGGAACAGTGCAGCCAGGAGGAAGATGGGGTAAGGTATTCTTTTAGCTTAGGAGACTTGGAGGATTGACAAGAAAGGTTCATTTCACTCAGATAAAAGTGGGGCACAGTCCACAACAGGAAATGTCCAGCAAGGCAGCAGCAAGCCCCACCTCAGCAAACCAGTGGGAGATCCTGCCTCCATGTGGTGCAGCAGTAAAATGCCAATACCAGGACCCTGGCATGCCTTAGCATAACCAGGGGAATTGGCAGACTCCAGTTCCAAGAACCACTGCATGTTTCAGTACAGCCTGGGGCAGGCATCCTGTAGTGACCTGTGTCCTCAAGTGCACGTGCCAGATACCACCACTAGGACCCCAGCTCAATACCATTTAAGCTGCCAGACCCCTATAGCACACAGCCACACCAGTCAACCTTCACCCCATGCCTGCAGCACAGCACCAGACACAAGGACCCCCGTGGGCCTCAGGGAAACAGCAATACATCACACAGGGCCTGCAGCTACTAGCACAAGAAGGCAGAGACAGTGCCCCTTCTACCCTGGGAGCAGAGATCAAATTTAAAAAAAGAAAAAATACCAAAAAGGGGGAAGTGTAAGCAGAAAACAATCAAAAAAAGGAATCTCACCACAAGAATTTATTATGGTGACAGGTAAGACCAAGACACAAACTCAGAAGAAGACAACAGTGTCAAAACACCTATGGGCAAAACCCTAAAGAAAACCCCAAAGAAAAAAGGGAAGTCATCCCAAATCTAGAAAGAACTCATGGAAGAGCTCAAAAAGGAGCTTAAAAATCATATAAGCAAGGTAGAAGGAAAATTGGGAAAAGAAATGACAGTGATGCAAAAGAACTATGAAAAAAAAAAAGACTCTACAGCTTGGGAAACTGCTTAAAAAGTTGAATTGGCCAAATAGTAAAGGAGATACAAAAATCGACTGAAGAAAATAACTCTTTACAGAGTAAAATTAGCCAAATGGAAAAGAAAATACAAAAGCTAATTGAGGAAAATAACACCTTAAAATTTAGAATTGGGTAAATGAAAACTAATGACTCTATTGACATTCATATTACATTCATAATGACATCACAAATCAATCAACAAATTCAAAAGAATTTTTAAAAAACGGAAGAAAATGTAAAATACCTCATGGGAAAAACAACTAAACTGGAAAATAGATACGAGAGATAATATCAGAAACATTGGACTACCCTAAAGCTGTAATCAAAAGGAAGACCTGGATAACACTTTTCAAGAAATTATCAAGGAAAACTGCCCTAATGTTGTGGAACCAGAGTGCAAAATTGAAAGAATCCACCTGTCACCTTAGGAAAGGGATCCCACAATAAAACCCTGAGGGAACATTATAGCCAAATTTCAGAACTATCAGGTCAAGAGAAAAATACTGCAAGTGGCCAGAAAGAAATAATTCAAATGTTGGGGAGTCATAATCAGGATTACACAGGACTTGGCATTTGCAACATTAAAGGATCAGAGGTCATGGAACATGATATTCTGGAGGGCAAAGGAACTAGGGCTACAACCATAAATCACTTACCCAGCAAAATTAAACATGATACCTAAAGGAAAAATGATCCTTCAATGAATTAGACAGATTTCAAGCCTTCATAAGGAGAAAACCAGAAATAAATCAGAAATTTGACCTCCAGTATCAAGACACAAAAGATGCATAAACAGCTAAAAAAAAGGGAGGGGGGAGAAATCAAAAGGGATTCAATGGAGCTAAACTGACTACATTTCTGTACAGGAAGGTGATGCTTGTAACTCTTAAAAATTGCATAACTAACAGTACAGATAGCGGGAATATACATAGACAGAAGATATGGGTATAAAATGTATTTGAGGGAATGACAAAAAATGAGGGATGAGGAAGAGAAGTAAAATGGGTGCAGAAGGAAGGTAGAAGCAGAAGCAGGTAAATTATCTCAGATGAAGAGGTAAGAAAGACCTATTACAGTGTAGGGGAAGATGAGGGTGGTGGTGATGGTCAGTGCTTGAACCTTACTCTCATCACTATTGGCTCAAAGAAGGAATGATATACACAATCAGATGAATATAGAAATCTCTCTTACCCAACAGGGAAATAGGAAAGGAGGAGATTAAACAAAGGGGGAGGGTCATGGGGACTGACAGAAGGGAGGGCAATTTAGGGGAGATGAAAGAAGCTAAACATTGGTGACATGGGAAAGGGTGAAAGGAGAGGGTGGACAAACAGCAGGAAGAAAAGGATAGAAGGAAATACACAGGTAGTAATCATAATGGTGAATGTAAATGGGATGAACTCTCCCATAAAATGGCAACAGATAGCAGAGTGGATCAAAAACCAGTATGTTACAATATGCTGCTTACAAGAAACAGACATCAAGCAGAGAGACACACACAGAATAAAGGCAAACCTGGAAAGACTTGTACAAATTGATGCAAAGTGAAATGAGCAGAATCAGGTAAACACTGTATATAGTATCAGCAATATCATGTAATGATCAACCATAAATGATTCAGCTTTTCTCAGCAACACAATGATCCAAGATTAATACAAAGGACACACAAAGGAAAATGCTATCTACATCCTGATAAAGAACTGATGGACTCTGAATGCAGATTGAAGCATATTTTTTTCACTTTATTCTTTCTCATTTTTCTTTTACCTTGGATCTGTTTCTTCTTCAACAACCATGATCAATATTGAAATGTTTTATACAATGTCATATGCATTAACTATATCAAACTGCTTAGAGGGGAATGAGGGAGAAAAAAATTGAAACACAAAACCTTGTAAAAATGTAAAAATGGATGCTAAAAATTTTCTTGATTAGTAATTGTTGGAAAAAATAAAATACTATTTAAAGCAAAAACAAAACAAAACAAAGCAAAACGAAACTAAAAACAAAAACATTCTAGCTATATAACCTTGAGCAAGTTCACTTAACCTCCTCAGCTTCCTCAGTTGTAAAGTATGGATTCTAATAGCATTTACCTCTCAGCGTTTTTCTGAGGATCAAATGAGATAATACTAGTACAGCAGTTAGTACAGTGCCAGGCACATGTTACATGCTATAAAATGCTTATTCAATTTACCTTTCATCCCCTCCCCCCAGGTGGACAGAAAAAAAATATTGCTCCATAAAATGTTAACAACATTGTTTTAGATAGACATTTACATACCAAAACTCATAATCTCCCAATTACATGAAAAGAAAACTTGCAAAATATCTTATGGGCAATGGGAAAGTAGTATGTAATGGTGGTTAAAGTGATAGACTTATATTCAGGAAGACCTATGTCCACATCCTGCTTCTGATACATACTAGATATGTTATCATCAGCAAGTCATTTTACTTGTTTGAGTCACAGTTTCCTCATCTGCAAAGTGTGGTCAACAATGGCTCTAGTACTAACCTCATAGAATGTTTCTAAGGATCAAAAGAGATAATAAATATAAACCATTATGATAATACGTAAAGAGTCATATCAGAGAGCTATGCCCATGACAAAAACAAACTAACAAAAAGTCACCATGTTGGAATAAGACACTATGACTGATTACCTCATATGTTCCACTGTCAGTACAACATCAAGATGCCTAATAGATGGCCCCTGCTCAATCCAGGAGAACATTTTAACAGGGACAGCAACATTGTGTGATGATCAACTATGACTGAGTTAGCTTTTCTCAGTGATACAATGATCCAAAACAATTCCAAAAGACTCATCATGGAAAATTTATTAAAATTCAGAAAAACAACTTTTGGAATCTGAATGCAAATTAAAGCGTACTATTTTCACTTTTTTTAATATATAGTTTTTTTGTTGTTTCTTCTTTCACATAATGCTTATATGAAGATTTGTTTTGCATGATTACACATATATAACATATCAAATTGCTTACTATCTTAGGGATGAGGGAGGAGAGGAAAGAAGAGAGAAAATTTGGAACTCAAAATTTATTTTAAAAAAGAATGTTAAAAATTGCCTTTATGTGTAATTTGAAAAAAAATTGCTATTTAAAAAAAAGATGGTCCCTGCTCAGTGGATACATTATTTGTGAAATATTACAGAAATATATGAACGAAAGTCATATAGGATGGGCTAGGCTTTCAATTGTAATCTTAATCATTGGACATCACACATTGATATTTATCAAAAATCCATCAAGGATCTTAATAAATAGGCTTGTTCATTCATTCACTTATGCATTCAATGCTGAAATATTTATTAAGCCCCTATTAGATGGCAATTTGGGTGACAGGTATGATGATAAACCTATGTCACATGATTTACTATGCCAGTATGAGCTATTAAATAATAATAAATAATGATCATGAACATCATCATTATAGGACAGAAAATGAAATATTTATTTAGGTGGAAATTATCACTGTTAAGACTGTAGGTGCACATTGAGATCATTGATTCATCAGAAATAGGATCATAATGTATAATAAGCAAAAATAATAAAGAGTTGCAGTAAAAATGTATAGTTTCCACTTAAATTAATTTATGTATGAATTATGAAAAGAAACTAATAAAAACAAAAATAAAAAGTGGACAATAGAAATTATATTGGTAATGATTATATTACTTTTGTTCAAAACAAGTCTATGTACTGATACTTCACATCTACTCAATAGATATCCTTCATTCTTTTGGTCTTTACTATGGTATGAACAAGTTAAAAATCTTTCTTTAAATGATTACAGGTCTTTTCCAGGAGTCTCCAAAATGCCTTTGGACTGGATACAATATACACAAAATCATCTACAAACAAGAACATCCAACACAGTGGTTTCAATCACTTATCTTAGGATAAAGTGCTTAGATTAAAACATATTTAGGAAATTATTAACAAAATAAATAAAAATATAATACAACATACAAAATGCTAATTTATGACTTTTTAAGTACACATATCCTGGCATAGATCTGATTTTGTCTGCTCTATTTGATTTTGACACATTTGAATTCTAGAGGACCTCATCATCCAAAGGAAATCTCTCCTTGACTTGGGCTCTGTATTAGACCTCAATCATGGTGGCAAATACTTTGGCAAATGGCAGGGTAAACATCTCCACATTTTACAGGTTTCCTAATTCTTATCATGGGAGGGTAATTGAACAGGATTTTTTCTACTTCAACATTTTCCAGGGAATTTTGAAAGGTCTTGATAAATGGAAAGATGACACCTTACTATAACTGAGCAAGTAAGATATCATTCTATTCTACAAGTTGAATTAATTTTCGTAATCAAATAACAATAAACACAGTTGCATCTTCTCTACATCTTCTAATCACTTGTGATATGGTAAAGTTATGTTGAGCTGCAGTATATTGCTTTTGAGAGTTTTATTAATACCTGCATTTAAAATGCCCTCAATTTGAGTAGAGATGGATACAGATTTCATATATATGGGAGAATAGGTTACTAGATCAATATTTATGTTTTGTCAGTCAATTCTGGATGAGCACATTAACAAGATTTGAAAAAAAATTCCCATACCTTAGGTATTTCATGTTTCTTCAGATACCATTCATATCGGTCTCACAATGTTCTTTCAAGTTTATCACACCGAGCAGAGGTTTCTTTAATATATGCCTGATCCAATCCAAATATGTTATATATATATGTGTGTGTATTTTTCTTCTTTTTGTTGTCCTCTTTCCATTTCCATTCATGAATAGCTTTGGGATCATATTGCTTTGTTGGATATTTTATCCTCCAGAGCTTATTTCTGTTTTATGAGAAAAATACAATTCATAAATGTCCATCATTATTCTTTATTAAAGGTTACATAAACATATATATGTATGTGTGTGTGTGTGTGTGTGTGTGTGTGTGTGTACAGAGAGAGAGAGAGAGAGAGAGAGAGAGAAAGCAATACAGACAATATAATTCTTCCCAAATAAGATCTTCCTAAAGTAATCAACTCACTCATTTTCCATGAAGACAATATAGAGTTTCAAATTTGGTCTGTATGTTTTGCTTGTATCTTTTTCTTCACTTATTCATTCATGCCTGCATGCGTGCATGCATTTAGTTATTCATCTTTATTTATTTCTTTGTTTAATCACAAAAGATCATAGCCTACTGTCACCCACTGTCATTCAGTCATCTGTCTGTTTTGTCAAGACATGGTTCTGTGCACAACCCACTAGACTCCTTTCCTTCCTTCTTTCTTAGAAGATAAATAAGCACTGTCAGAAATTCTTTAAATTCACTGTCCTAGGGCAAATCCTCACCCTGAAAGAAGCAGCATAATAAAAAAGCAGCATAATATGTTTGGTTGCAAATTCACAGCTATAAGCTTCAAAGGCATAAGCTCTATTTAATTAAAATATAGATAATATTTTATAACAACACTCAGGTTATGGCACTTCTTACAGAATAAAGTTCAATCTTTTCTAGGCATTCAAAGAACCTCCATTATATGTTGTTACTCATCTTTTCAATATAATCTCATACTATAGATTAGTCCCTACCATTCATGCTATGTTCTAACCAAACTGGAGTCTGTGGGTTAGAAAGAAAGGAACATAGGAACTGGTATCAAAAGTTCTTGGTTCAGTTTTCAGACTTTGAATTATACTTTCTTGCTTTCTTATTGACATGTTTAAATCCAACTTTTCAATATCTTTCACCTTCCCTGTACCCATGGTAATTGTTTTCCCTTCAGACCTTACATAACCTATTATTTCATACCTTTTTTGTATTTATTATATTTCATCATCTTAGTTATCTTTGTACATGTAAACATCCCCTAATGGGAGGCCGGGGATCAAAATTTATACTTTGTATCTTCTAACACAAATCACAGTGCTTTACATACAGTTAGTATTTAATGAGTGGTTGTTGACTTGTGAAAGAAAGAACTTTCAGATTTTTAGGTCATGGACGGTCAAGATATTTGGAATTATGACAAGATCACTGCAATGATTGAATGTATGGCTGGATGAGGGAGAAGAGGTGAATGTAATTTTATTGTGTTTATTCAGTTGTTTCAGTCATTTCTGACTCTCCATGATCCCATTTTGAGTTTTTCTTTGAAAAATTGCTGGAGTAGTTTTCCATTTCCTTCTCCAGCTCATTTTACAGATGAGGAACTAAGCCAAATAGAGTTAAGTGGCTTGACTAGTGTCACTTAAGTGTCTGAGGCCTCTTTGAACTAATGAAGATGAGTCTTCCTGATTCCAAGCCCAGTTCTCTATCCACTGTGCCACCTAGCTGCTCTTAAATAGGATATGTGATCATAAACTAATGACAGTTTTATCAAATGGAATTTGACTGGTTGTGCTTCATGAATATTTAAATTCTGCAATTTAAAATGAACTTTGGTGATCACACACATCTCTCTATTGATTATCAGTTGTTCTGATTTGTAAAGCCAGTGTTGGCTTTCTCCATGATCTCTACATGGGAATATTTCTCAAGAATAGACTTAGTTTAAGAAGACAACCTTCCTTAGTATAATAGTGGCCCCTTGGCCTAGTGATCCCTGTGTTGCCCAAAGGATATTTATCTTACATTCTACCCTTCTCCCAGGATTCTCTGATACCCTTGGGGGTTGGAGGATCTCTCATTTCTACCATTGGCTCTTGCCTCCATTAATTTTATTTTCCCAGTTTTAGGAGTCCAAGAATATCAATTGCATTTAACCATAAATAACATAGCATTTACAGAGGTATATTTGCTTTAAAAGTACAGCCATAAAAACATGCAAACATAGTCTCCCAAATACCTCAAAGCTATCATTTCTACCTGTACCACCACAGATTTTGGGAGGTGAAGGAAATTAAGTTTATAGATTAGCTCACTTTCTTTATAACATGAGTCTTATGAAGTTCCAAGTACAAAGGGCACCTGGGCTAGATTCTAAGAATGCTGAATTATCTGGGTTGATTATAAAATTCATCCTGGAGTCCTAGACTCTAAGATTCCAAGCAGTCAAGTTCATGGGTCCAGAACTCCACTTCTCACACCCAGAACTATTGAGGACAAATGAAAGAAGACCAGTACTCCAAGTTCATTTATCAGTCACATAGCCTGAGGGGGATAAGGTGGCCTTTAAGGCCTTCCCCATTTGTTTCGTGGGTCACCTCTGTGAACAATTGAGTCTACCTCTGAGAGCATTGGAAAAGACAGAGTGATATTGCTTCTCTCGGGTAGACTTAAAGATTCAGGCATTTATTTCCACCTATGTGAAAAATGTAAAGAGGCTGATCCTAACTATGTATGGGGCCCGTACCAAATGATTATTTCATTGCCAACTGTCCTGTGTCTCAGATTCAAGTCCCTGCTATTTCCCTCATAGTTTCCTCTATTATAGGTGATATGGGAGTGTGCCAAACAACTACTAAACCAGGATCGTAGATTTTGAAACAGACTCCCTTATTTGAGGAATGAGGAAGCAACATATACAAGAGACATGATTCTCAAGGGTTATACAGATAAGTATGGAATAGAGGTAGTATTCAGACCTAGGTCTTCTACTACAAATCCAGCTCTCTTTCTGCTGTACTCTGTTGCCCCATCCTCTTTAGATGAATACATGGTAGGCTATTTCCCCTATTACTTCAGCACTATTATAAGAGAACATAAGAAAATGGGATAAAAAGTGGAATGAGAAAGTCACCCCCACAACCACCACCACCATAACCACTATTGCCACTATCATCACCACCACCACCACCACTACCATCAGCATCAGGATCAGCATCATCTAAAAAGCATTCATTATTTTTGCCCCGACCTCTGCAGGCAACCTTCAAAAAAAACCTTTATTTTAATTAAATCCAGGCTATTGACATCAGCATGTTCGTTGGTGATTAATTTTTAAGTTCTTATAGTTTTGTTCTTACTGAAATAAAACTAACAAATCTGTGTTGCAGCAAATGACTGTGAAGAATCCAGCTAACTGATGCCTGTTTTAATTTACTCTATTTTCTCTGTGATCAGTAAAATTCCTAAAGCTATTGAAGTTATTTTTCGCATTCAGGTTTCTTAATTGTCCTTACCTAATAGGGTCTGGTTTTTCAGGCACTGCATTATCTTTCCCTAAGGTGTTTGCATGATTTTCTGTTGCTTCCAGTGTGTAGTCATATAATATACAGTAAGATGTAATGCTGAGGTGTGATAATGGTAATTGCCCTATTCATGCTCCTCACCAACTTGCAGTGCACAACCTGGCCTTCAAGGAAGGTTTACAAGGAAAGACTTCTTTCTCAGAGCTACATTTGACTTTGAGTCATTTTTTTCCTTTCATCTACAGTAGCCGTTTTCATAACAGGCCTTGTACTCTCTTACCTTAAATAGAAATATGTTTCATACAATGAACTGTTGGAAAAATTGGCATATTATAAAGATAAATGGTGTTCAGTATTTAAAAAAATAGAAATTCAAAATAATCATAATGTAAGATTTCTATTTGGACAAAGATATCACAAATCACTCCAGTATCTTTGCTAAGAAAATTCCATAGACCATGGCCCTGGGGTCATGAAGAGTCATACATGACTGAAAAATTGAATGACAACAAACAACAAAGAATGTTCTGTTAAGTGCCCCTACTGCTTGTATCATATTCAGTTTTTAATTAGTCAAATCAAAATTTCTTTATTTAATGCCTATTTTGGTCAATCAGACAGTAAGCATTTACCAAGTATCTACTACGTTCTAGTCACTTCGCTAATTGCTATGATTCCAAAGAAAGGCAAAAGACACTCTCTGCTCTCAAGGAACTCAAAGTTTAATGACATGAAAGTGCGAAATACAGCATGAAAGCAACTATGTACAAAAAAGTAAGCAATGTACAGCATAAGTTGGAGATAATTCATAGAGGGAGATCATTAGCATTAAATAGAATCCATAAAGGGATCATAGATGATTTTACCTGGGTCTTAAATTAAGCCAGGGAATCTAGAAAGGTTAGAGGAGAAGAGAGAGTGTTCTAGACATGGAGTCAGTGAAACTATCTGGAGTAGGAAGACGGACCATTTTGTTCCAGGAACACAGAGACCAGTGTCAATGGATCACATAGTGGAGAGGAGAACAGAGTAAGATGGAAGAAGACTGGAAAAGTAAGAGGGAGACAAATTGTGAAGGGCATTGAATGCCAGAGAATTATTTTTATTATTATTATGCAAAAAGTGATAGGGAAATTATGGCATAGTGATGGGACATGATCAACTCTGTGTTTCAGAAAGATTAATTTTTTTTTAATTCTTGGACTGAATATCTGCAACTAGTTTAAAACTACCTTTTAGTTTCACTGAAAGACTAAACTACCTATCCATAGTCACACAGCTAGTACATGTCAAAAGTAGGACTTGAACCCAGGTCTTCCTGATTCCAAGACTGACCTGTGAACCAGTACACCATGGTACTTCTCATGATCCTCCATAATCAAAACTTATATCTCCCTTTCATCTCCTTAAGTTTAATAGAAGTCAAAGGGCTGTGCTTCAGGAAAATCACTCCAGCCTTAGATGGAAGTAGGGTTTTACCTATATATGTATAAGCCTGTTTCTCCAATTAGAATGGGAGTTCCTTGAAGCTATGCAGTTTTGCTTTGTATTTGTATAATCAGCCCTTAGAATATCCAATAGCAGATACTTGATGAGTGCTTGTTGACTGATTCATTGACCCTCTGAGTGTAAACCCAAGTTCAGTCCATTACTACATATGTGATCTTCAATAAGTAATGTATCCTCTTTGAGCCTAAGTTTCCTTATTTTAATATGGGGACATAGAAAAAAAAACAGCTCTAAGATCCCTTCCATTTCTAATTGTCACTCCATATCTAAATGTCAGTTATTATAATTATAATTTAGTTTTCTTTTTAAAATTTATTTAGTATTTTATTTTTCCCCAAGTACATGTTAAAAACAATTTTAATGGTTGTTTTAATGGTTTTTTTTTAAAACTCTGAGTCCAAATTCTCTTTCTCCCTCCCTCCCTTTTCATCCCCCTCATTGAAAAGGCAAGCAATTTGATATAGGTTATACATGTGTAGTCATGCAAAACATATTTCCATATTAGTCATATTGTAAAAGAAAACATAGACCAAAGGGAGGAAAAACACCCAAACTCAAGAAAAATAAAGTGGGGGGGGGAAAGCATGCTTCAATCTATATTCAGACACCTTTGATGTAAAAGCAAACAGTGCCCTAAAAGCTAAAAGCTTTTTAAAGAAACAAAATTAATTAAGGGTTGTTTTTCCAGCACCTTGTGAGGCCCCTCCTGAACTTGAGGGCATTCTAGAGTCTCTTTCCCTTACCTTGAGATACCATAAAACTTCCCCCCTATCCTGGACCATAAAAATTCCTTGTCTCCCTCATCATGAGTCATAAAATTTCCCATCTTCCTTATCCTGGGTCCCCTATTCTTCCATCCATCTTCCTCACCCTGTGTCATGACAACCCCTATCCCTTTGTAAGTTGCTAGTCCTCTTCCCAGAGCTAGCCCGCTGCTTTTGTGTCAATAAAGCTCCCAATGGTTACAGAGAAGGTCTAAGTGAATTCTTTCACACCTGAACCAGCTCTAACAACTCTAAATCTCAACACCATCAGTTGCTGTCCCTCTAAGGAGGGATAGCATTTTTCATCATAGAGTTGTCTTGGATCATTTTGCTGAGAGTAGGTGAGTCATTTACAGCTTGATAATCTTACAATATTGCTGTCACTTTGTACATAGTACATTTGACTTTCCATCAACTCATATAACTCTTTCCAGTTTGGTTTTTTTCTGAGAACTTCCTGCTCATCATTTCTTATAGCGCAATAGTATTCCATCACAATCATACAGCACAATTTGTTCAGCCATTCCCCAATTGATGGGCATTTACTCAATTTCCAATTCTTTGCCACCAGAAAAGAGCTGCTAGAAATATTTTTATACATATATGTGCTTTTCTTCTCTTTTCTTTTCTTTTCTTTCCTTTTCTTTTCTTATAAAAATCTCTTTTTATATGCAGACCTAGGAGTGCTGTTGCTAAGTCAAAGGGTATACATGGTTTTATAGCCTTTTGGGCATAGTTCTAAATTGCTCTAAAGAATGGCTCAATCAGTTCACCACTCCAACAACACTGCACCAATGTCTCATTTTCCCCATATCCTCTACAATATTTGTCATTCTCCTTTTCTGTCCTATTAGTCAGTGTAATGGATAGGAGGTAGTACCTCAAAATTGTTTTTAATTTGCATTTCTCCAATTAGTAGTGAGTTAAGAGTTTGTTTTTTCTTTTCTTTTTCATATGTCTATAGATAGCTTTGATTACTTGAAAACTGTTCATATCTTCTGACATTTATCATTTGGGGAATGGCTTTTCTTTTTATAATTTTGACTCTGTTCTCTATATATTTGAGAAATGATGCCCTTATCAGAGAAACTTGGTTCAATATTTTTTCATTGTTATGATTAGTAAATGTATTTCTCTCCATCCTGTTCCCCACCCTATTTATTCTATTCTCTCTCCTTTCATCCTGTCCCTCCTAAAATGTGTTTTGCTTCTAACTCCTCCCCCAATATGCCTCTTCCTTCTATCACCTCTCCCACCCCTTCTCTTATTCCTTTCCCTTCCTACTTTTCTGTAGAGTAAGACAGACTTTTTTGTAGCCAATTGAGTACATACGTGGTTCCTTCTTTGACCAATTCTGATGACAGTAAGGTTCACTCACATCTGCCACCCACTTTCCCTGTCTTCCCCTACGCTGTAAAAAAAAAAAAAAAATTCTTGCCTCTTTTATGTGAGGTAATTTACACCATCCTACCTCTCCCTTTCCCTTTCTCCTAGTTCATTCCTCTTAGAAAGATTAATTTGAAAGCAGAGTGGAGGATATGATGCGGTTTAGAGGTTAGGGGTCCTGGAACCCCAAAATCATGACACCTGGGTAAAGCCTCAGGGGAATGCCAGAGATTTGGCCATGTGGGAAAGTCCAGGGTTTTTCCTTCCTGGGGCCCAGATTCCAACCCCAACAGATGGATTAGAGAAAAGAGAGATTTCAGTTAAAGAGACCAAGGTGGTTATTGCAGTAATCCAGGTATAAGGCTATGTGAACACATATATTTGGGGCCCAGGAATGCCCTAAGCAATAAGAAATGCAAATGTCACCATCTTGATAACCTTCTATCTTTTCATTCTACAAACAGGAAAACTATTTTTGTCCTATTTGTTACTAAATTGCAATGTTGTTTCTAATACAAAAGTATATTATTTAACTGTATATTTTATATTAAATTGAATCAAGGCCTGAATAAAACAATGTTGAACATCATACACTGGGAAAAAATAAATCAGCAAAACATTACTGAGAAGAGGAAAAAAAATCATATTGTATACTAGAAATGACAAGGTATGGGCCCAAGCCCAGACCTTTGCCCCTTACCCCAAAAAGAATTTAGGTCCAGTTTATCTGCAGGTCCTAGGGCTTAGATTCTCCTTGAACTCTTCCACTTGGTCAAGGAAGTCTCTAGTGTTAGCCTGAGGCTGTAATCCTATCAACTGGCATTTCACTATCCCTTATGCCCATTCTGTTACCCTTAACCTAGCCAAGCCTTCCATTGTCTGTTACTTCCCAATGGCCTCTGGCCACTTTCCACCCTTGATCTAATCTAGAACCCATTCTACCTCCCAGCCACTCTCATCAAGATCCTCCCTAGAGGCATCCTCCAGTCACCCCAAACTACTTGACCACTCCTAGATCCCTCCCACAGTATTTCTGTGTATAAGGTTCATCTTGTGTCCATTAAGACGCTCAGATTGTTATAATCTAGCCAATGCTCAGGTTCCATTAGAGTCTAGCCAAGGGCTCAGACTCTTTAAAATCTGGCCCTCTTGCATTAGCAATACAAATGTTCAGATTCTTAAAATCTAGCCAAGGGCTGAAACTTGCTTAAGCCTACTTGTCAATAAGAGCATCACAAATGTTTAGATTCCTTAAGAGTTTGGCCAGTATGGAGGACCTTTAATAAACCTTGTCTTTGGCTGAAAGAAGGTTCGGGTCGAATTCATTCAGGCAGGATTCATGTGCTGAGATTTTGGGGTACCAGCACCTCTAAACCTCAGCAGAAAGAGAGCCAGAGTGAAAAACTAAGAGACTTGTGCTTGAATTTTCTTCTTAATACTGGCTGTCTGTGTGACCGTAGGAAAAAAGTAAAAAGGCGGATTATAACATTTGTACTTGCCTGCTTCATAGGACTTTTGTGGGCTAAGTCCTATGGAAATTTTAGTTGTTGTTATAATTATCTTCTTCATGTCAGGTGTTGATAAAGTAATCCTTATAACTGCAGTCAGGTGCTACTCAATACAATCTGGGAAGCCTAATTCGTGACATATGAATGGGAGAAACAGACCAATAGGGAGGAATCAGAAAGTTGGGTTTTAGCTTCTTCAAGACCTGATTTGTGGGTAGATTTGCCACAAAGCACTCTTGCCCTCTCTTTTAGTTTACAAATTGACAAACCATAAGGGCTGCTTTTGGTCCTTTGCTTTAAGCTCCACAAGTGATATTGGCTAAAGTGCCTACTGTTATACAGGCATTGAGCTTATGGCCATTGTTACCATCTTTTTTGTTTTTCTTAAGGAAGCTTTTTATGCTCTTTTAGTAGCCTTTTTGACAGTGATATATTCAAAAGGAATGGAAATCTGACAATCAGACCATCCCAATGTAGTTAGGTATATCATTACATCATTCTCTGATGTATCTTCTGAAATGTGTCCCAATTCCCCCTAAGGTTTCTAAAATTTTCTATTCTGAGTAATAAGGTACCACTTTCTTACATCTGAATGTCTTATTTTAGAAAGTGTTATATGTAATGAAAATGGTCACAGTAAGAAAAAATATTTTAAATGCTTAAAAATAAAACCTGACTTTAAAAACAGAGAAAAATTATCTAACATATAGCACCTATCAAATGAATGAATGAATGTAAAAATAAATAAATAAATAAACATCTTCTGTATGCTAGGCACTGAGATAGGCTCTGAAGAAACACTCCTTGACTTCAAGGATTTTACATTCAAATAATGACATATACAAGAAAATAGCTCTTTAAGGTTAGTTACTAATATTATCTCATTTTATCCTAGTAACAACCCTAGGAGGTAGCTGGCTATTATTATTCTAGTTTTTCATATAAGTGAGGCAGATAAGTGACTTGACCAGATTATACCTCTATTAAGTATCTAAGCTGAGATTTAAAATCAGATCTTCCTGACTATCCACTGAACCACCTCAATGCCAGCATAGCCTGGGAAAGGCATTTTTGCCTGGAGAATCAAAGGAATCATCAGGGGGACCAGGCATGGTAAATGTCCTCTCCAGGAGTAATTTTAGTGTACATTTGACTAATGACCAATATTATCAGTGTCATATTGAAAAATGAATTAGGATAAAGGGTGAAATGGCAGATCAGATGTCAAGATTGATATGAAGTATAATCTGACTAGACACTTCCTGTTAGATGAGTTTGTACTCAAGCCTGTTCATCCCCTAGCTCGAAAGCTAAGTGGAATAACTCTCCAAGGGAGAGAGTTTTGGTCTCAGGAGATCTATGCTCTGCTGGAGGTATATAAGTGTATGTGGAGAGGAGAAGCTTCTGCAGTCTAGACGGAAGAGTTTTTGGGATGGATATGTGTTAGTCCTCCTTTCGAATCATATTTTAGAGAAATATTAACAATTATCGTCAAATTGCAATTGTTCAGTGACATTTAGGCTAAAAATTGTTTTAAACTTTCTCTAATTTTGCCCTGAATGTTGGTGACTATGCAACAACTGATTGTAGCTATTGAACTCCTTTTCACATTGTGTTACAATTTCCTTCTGCTTTAAGGATGTGCTTTTCTGTTGCTTCCATTTTTAGAGTTCATGTGGAAGGATGTGGTACGTTTAGTACATCTGCTTCCTGAAAAACAGGATCACTCACAAGTTGCCTGTCTCATACTTGTGTATAGATGTTCTCTCTGTGTAGAGTTATGTGAATTCTTATGAAGTATGGTCAGAGAATTGAGCTCATTAACTAATGATGTATCAGACAGATATTACATTGAGCTAAATCCTTAGGAACATGTTATGCTAAGAACTCTGATATCATATTATTATCACCACTCAAGGAATTTCTTCTTGATTAACAACTTCATGGTTTTTGCCATATCACTTGTTATTCTGACACTATCACCACTAACTTTTTTCCATATAACATCCTTAAAAGAGAGTGATGTCCCTTTGTATTCTGTGTTATCCAAAATACCACCTATAACATCTCTAGGCTAATAATGATTAATAATAACAATAATTATGATGGTGATAACAACTAGCCTTTATTTAGCATTTTAATGTTTAGAAGACACTTGATACATATTGTTTCATTTTGTACTTAGGCCAACCCTGACAAGTAGGTTCTATTTTTATTCCCATTTTAAAGACGAGAAAACTGAGAGAGAGGTTAAGTAACTTGCCAGGGTCATACAACTACTGTTTATGGCTAGATTTGAATTCAAGTCTTCCTGACTCTAAGCACTCCAGTGTTCTATCCACTGTGCCATCAAGATGCAATGGTATATGATCAAGAAATACTTGTTAAAAATTTGCCATATGGCTATATTTTCTTCCCTTTCTCTTGTTCTACCTCTCCACCATCAATCTTTATACTCATTTACCTTTTCATGATTTTACCTGACTTCCCAAAAAAATAAATCAAATTCACATTTTTTGATTTTGTGAGCACTCTACTAGACCGTGTAGACATTGTTATTATTATTATTATGGTTATTACTACTACTACTACTATTAGACACAGTCTGTGCCCTCAACACACATTCTAAGAAGGAAACTATGGCATATAGACAAATACAAAACATTCTGGATACAATATGAAATAGCAGAGGACACATCTAGACAAGGTAGCATATTAATAACAGAAAGAAAGGTTCACTTTCATATTATCAGGGAAACCTTTAAAGAGAAAAATTAGATTAAATGAAAGATTTCATGAGGAAAGATGGTGAAAAGAGCATTTGACTTGAAATTAAAAGAATTGGGTCTGAATACTAACTCTTTGATTTACTAGGCATGTGATATTGACCAAGTCACTTAATTTCAGTGGGATTTGTTAATTATTAAAGTTATATATGATAGAGATGAATGTAAATTTTTATATTTAGTTGAAACTAATTTTTTATTACACTTTGATAGTACTTTTTTTCAATTACATGTAAAGAAAACTTTAACATTTTTATAAAATTTGAGTTCCATATCTTTCTCCCTGTTTCCCTTCCCCCACCAAAAAAAAAAATGAACACTTTGCTATATGTTATATATATATGCAATCCTGTAAAACATATTTCCATATTAGTTATATTGTGAGAGAAGAAACAAACCAAAAGAACAAAAAAGCAAAGTGATAATAGTATGCTTAAAATTGTAAATGTTTTTGTGCATATAGATTCTTTTCCTTTTTCTTTGATCTCTTTGGGATACAGGCCTCATAGTGATTAAAAGGGTATGCCCAGTTTTATAGCTCTTTGAGCCCAGTTCCAAATTGCTCTCCAGAATGGCTAGTTCAGTTCAGAATTTAACCAACAGTGCCTTAGTGTTCTAATTGCCCCATAGCCTCTGAAACATTTATCATTTTCCTTTTCCATTATATTAGCTAATCTGATAGGTGTGAGGTGGTACCTGAGAGTTGTTTTCATTTTAATTTCTCTAATCAGTAGTGATTTAGGACATTTTTTTCATATGACTATGGATAGCCTTGATTACTTTGTCTGAAAACTGCCTATTCATATCCTTTGACCATTTATCAATTTTGACCATTTATCAATTTGAAAAATGAGGCCTTTATAAGAGAGACTTGCTGTGAAAATTATTTCCCATCTTCTTGTTTTCCTTCTAATCTTGGTTGCATTGGTTTTGTTGCTCCAAAAACCTTTTAAATTCAATGTACTATAATCGTATTATCCATTTTACTTTCTGTAATGCTCTCTTTTTTGGTTTAAAACAAAGAAGTTTTCCCTTCTCCATAGATATGTCAGATAAACTATACCTTGCTCTCTTAATTTGCTTATTTTATCACCTTTTATGTCTAAATCATGTATTCATTTTGATCTTATCTTGGTATACAGTGTGAGATGTTTATCTATGCCTAGTTTCTGCCATACTGTTTTCCAGTTTTCCCAGCAGTTTTTGTCAAAAAAGTGAATTCTTATCCTAGGAGCTGAACTCTTTGAGTTTATTAAACACCAGATTACTATGATCATCTACTACTGTGTCTTGGGTACCTGCTCTATTCCATTGAGTCATGACTCTATTTCTTAGCCACTATTAGATAGTTTTGATGATTACTGCTTTACATATAGTTTGAGATCTGGTACAGTCAGGCTACTTTCCTTTGCACTTTTTTTCATTCAGTCCCTTGATAGTCTTGACCTTTGTTCTTCCAGATAAATTTTGTTATTATTTTTTCTAGCTCTATAAAGTAGTTTCTTGGTAATTTCTTCGGTATGACACTGAATAAGTAAATTTAGATAAAATTGTCACTTATTGCATTCACTCAATTTCTTTTTTTTAAATTAGATTAACCAATGGTTTATCTATCTTACTGATTTTTTTCATAAAGCTAGCTCCAAGTTCTATTTATGAGCTCAATAGTTTTCTTATTTTCAGTTTTATTCATCTCATCTTTGATTTTAAGGATTTCCAATTTAGTGTTTAATTGGGGATTTTCAATTTGTTCTTTTTCTAGTTTTTTTTATTTGCATGCTTAATTCTTTGATTTACTCTTTATCTATTTTATTGATTTAAAAATTGGAGAAATAAAATTTCTCCTAAGTACTGCTTTGGCTGAATACCATAAATTTTGGTATATTGTCTCATTGTTGTCATTCTCTTTAATGAAGTTATTGATTTTTTCTATAATTTGTTCTTAGACCTACTTATTTTTAGGATTGGATTATTTAGTTTCTACCACCCTTTATTAAATGTAGTTTTTCTTGCATTATAATCTGAAAAGGATGCATTTAATATTTCTGCCTTTCCACAAATGACTTTGAAATTTTTATGCCCTAGTATGTACTCAATTTTTGTGTAGGTGTCATGTACCACTGAGAAAAAAAGTATATTCCTTTTCCCTATTTAATTTTCTATGGAGGTCTATCGTATCTAACTTTTCTAAAATTCTATTCACCTCCTTAATTTCTTTCTTGTTTATTCTTTGGTTAGATTTGTCCAGTTCTGAGAGAGAAAAGTTGACGTTCCCTCACCCACTGTAGTTTTGATGTCTGTTTCCTCCTGTAACTCACTTAACTTCCCTTGTAAGAATTTGAATGCTATACCACTTGGTACACACACACACACACACACACATATATATTCTGTGTTTGGGATCTCCTAGTTTTTTGATGAGCTATGGCCTGGTTGTGGCTGGTACCTTGGTGCTGCAGGGTTCTGTCTTGGTAGCTCACCTGGTATTGTGGAGATGTATAGGAGGGAGTTTGAGGGGAGTAGTTCTTTGTTGGGGCTGCATGAGAGAAGCGCTAGCCTCATGCTTGTTGCTGCAAAGGGGTTGTGGGACCTAGGTCAGATCTAGTTGTTTGGGGGTGGATATGGGATAGTTCAGGCAATTTCCTGCTTACTCTATCATCTTGGCTCCTGGAAGCATTGAAACTAAATTTCAGTGTAAAGTTTTACACTTAGGTTGAAACAATTTCATAAGTAAAAGATGGGTGGGGATGTGATTAGATAGTATTTTGAGTGTAAAAAATCTGGTTGCTGTAAATTCAGTACAAATCAGAAGCATGGTATGGCAACCAAAATGGTCAATAAGATTTAGGAAATCATGAGATCAGTGACTGACCTGCTGTATTCGGCCCTGGTGGTACCACACTATAACACTGAATTCAGTTCTTGATGCTACAACGTAGAAAAGGCAGTGATAAAGTAGAGAACATCCAAAGGAAAGTAACCACAATGGTGAAAGACTTCAAGATAATAGCATCTGCCCATCATTTAAGGGAACTAAATATATTCAGCCTGGAGAAGTAAGAATTTTGGGAGTGGAGATGGTATATGCTGTGCCTTCAAATATATCAATGGCTATTATGTGGACATGCGTGTTTTAGAATAATAGTATCATACAGCTAGAGCTGGAAGGGAACTCTGAAGTCAGATGGTCAAAGATTTAGAGTTGAAAGGGACTTTAGATATTATCATATCTGTCCACCTCATTCTACAGATGAGTAAGTCAAGATTCATTTGGGTGAAGGGATTTGTTAATTAAAAGTCACAACTCCACAAGACAAGAAAAAGAGACATACATCTGGGAACTTCTTATACAAAGGAGCCCACAATACAGGGAGAAACTTCAATATTTATATGGGTTAGAAAAAGGGGAGGTCTCATAGGAGGAGTGGAGGACAGTCCTCTCCCAAATGGGAGTGGCATGGGAGGAGGAAGGAAGCAGTAAGGAAGAGGGAGCAAGAGGGAGCAGGAGGGCTTGGAATATCAGACCATGAAGGCAGGATAGTTTGCTTATCTGAAAGGGTCTCAGCTGCACAAACAGCTTATCAGTCTGGGCAAGCTGGCCAAAGCCAGGCTTGGCTTTAAGGGCACTGAAAGTTTAATAGAATTCAGTTGCCAAAGATCACCGTTATGCCAGTTTAGGGCAGCTTTATCTCTGGAAAATAGGACAGCTAAAGAAAACAAGTTTAAGGGGCCCCTTCACAGATCATTTCTAGGAAAAAAAAAACACAAAACAGAAGATCAGTTTTAGGATGCTTTTAGCCAGCAAAGATAGGCTGCTAACTTTACTTCTAGTAGGGTAAATGGAATAGAACGATTGCTAGAGGGGAGGAGTTGGAGAAGTGTTCTTGGCACTATCTCTGTCCTGGAACAGGGGTATTTAGAAACTCCTTATTATAGCAGAGATTCTCAGGGGTTTACCTTAGGAGTAAGGGATGTTTACAAATTTCTGGTCAGAACAGAGTAGGGGTCCCAGAGTTTCTCAGGGATTGACAGACTTAAGAAAGGATTTAGAGACAATATCAACTCTGTCTTCAGGAAGCTTATATGCTAATGAAGAAAAGGCATTAAATTGACACGAAATATAAAGATGTACAGATTATGTATGATGAAAAATACTTTAGTAGTTATACATAAACTTTTTTTTTCTTTAATGATGGATATATCCAAGTAACTGTCTACAAATGTAGGCTGGCTTCATGGAAATAATAATAGCATCTTTTAGAACTATAGGGCTTTCAGGTTTTCAAAACAGTTTATATAAAATGTTATCTATCTCATTTAATCCACAAGATAAAACATGATAGAGAGTGTGCTGATAAATGTTTAGCAACAGAATTCTGGGGGGTGGGGGGAACCTGGGCTGGAGGTGGAGAATGTACCTAAGACATACTTTTAAGTTTAATCATTCACATTTTCTCTGTCACTTCCTTAAGCCTAGACAATCAACAAAACAATAAATCAAGCACATTTATATTTACTGATTCCTTTGTTGTAAATACGCACACTGAAAATATAGCAATCAGCTGGTACACACAGGCTCCATCACATCCTTGATACATATTGCTGTATAACATAAAGGACATACTGATCTATATAAGTTGTGCTACCATGTCAAGTCACTTAATATTTTAGTTTACCAGGCAGATCTGTAGGACTATTAGGCACTGATAAATTGTTGATTTGTATTAATGGAAGGAGTTGCCACACTAGGATTGAACTTCCTGAATAACATCAAAGTTTTGTAATGTACCTTCCCCCAAAATAAACAGAGGCTCTGATTAAAGACAATTCCTTGAGGGACTGTGTCATATAATTAATAATAATGATAATCTCCATGGTCTAGCACAGTGCTTGCTTAAATTAAAAAAATGTGAATGCTATTTTTTAGGGAGATAAGGAGGAAAAACCATGAAAAGGTAAAAATGAATAAAGATTGGTGTAGGAGAGGTTGAACAAGGGAAAGATAGGTGATCAAACTGAGGTTTAAAGAGATGGCCCATGGTAATACAATCCACAGGAGACCTAGAGAACAGAACTAGGGACAAAGGGTCAAATTTTCATAGGAACAAATTTTAATTTGGTGTAAAGAAAAACTCTCTAAAATTTACTGCGTTCTGTTAAAATTAAGTAACTGGAATAAAAAGACTGAGCATGTATGATAGGCAAAGCTAGCATTTGTCTATCAGACCAGGTCATCAGACTCCTCTTATGTCAGAGACAAGGAATGATTTACAGAGCTGATTTTTATAACAGAAGAGAGTAGTTTAAAAAAAATTACTTAAAAATTATTTTGACTGGGCAAGACAGTCATCTGACTAGTTAGATTTTCCCGGGCTTTCTTAACCCAGCAGCACTACGGGTGATGAATTTTGTAACTAAAAAGCCTCCTGGGAAAGATGAACTTGTGGTTTGGAGTGGGCAGGTGTCACCCTGCCCCCTCCCTTTCATTTTCCTGCTGCCAACGTTAGAAAATTCCATTAGTCAACTAACTCAAGGAAGAAAAAAAAAAAAGACCTTATCCAATAAGACTGGAAAGAGGAATTTAACCTTTGGCTACCTCCTTTCCCAGATGCCGGAAAAGGGAACTCAGCCTTTGGTCACCATCTCCCCTTTTTTTCCAAATGCTGAAAAGGGAAATTTAGCTTTTTTAAAAAAAAGCCCTTATAACTCAATGATTATTCCTCTAAATTATTTGCTACTAAATTACAAAGTCTTATCAATTTATCTATTCACCAAATCTATAGGTAACCTAGACTTAAGACACTTTTTATGTTGCTCTGGTTTAGCTGTTAAGGCCAGCTTTTCCTTAAAAAGAGAGTTTAATCCTTTAATCAAACTAAAAATAAATCAAAGTAATCAATATTATCTGATTTCCATTTCATTTCCCAGAGTGTTAGGAAGATCTAGGGAAGGCCATTTGTTCTCCCTCACTTCAAACAAAATTCAAATATCCATTTGTTATAAAAGAGATTTTTATTCCAGTACAAGTTGGATTAATTCTTTTTCCAAAATTGAGATTTTGTGATTCTGAGTGGTGTATATTCCAAATATGGGTTCTAGTCACTGGAAATTCAGGAAAGTAAGGACATGAAAAGTCTGGGTAATTTCTAGGAGCCAAGTTGTTCTGTAGCATAAGTGTAAAGACATGAAACATGAGCCATGGGAAATACAATCTAGCTAATGAAATAAGAACCATAACAAATATGATAAATTTTCTCTTGGGCAGGAATGTGTTGTATTGATTCTGGTATAACTGCAATGATGATCACAGGCCTGGGCATACAGGAAATATGGAACTGGCAATAATAATAGGCAAAATAAACAACTTTTTAAAGCGTAGCATACAAGAGGTAAAAAAAAAGAGGTACCCTTTAAAATATAGCTTTATGTAAATATACATATTTTGACATCAGAAAAGTAGATTTTCTATGGTGTGTGGATTATTAATTTGTGATAAAGAACTTCATATATATTGCATTGAATGTTCAAAGCTGGTACATAGGGGAAAAAAAACTAGAATAAAATTTCCAAATATGAGGGGGATGTAATTTTTAAATATTGCTCAGGGTCAAAAAGTGCTTTGTTTGAGTACTGGAAGTTTTCAATAAAGTTTTTTTTTAATTGAGTGAATGATTACTCTTTTTTTCTTTTATTTGTGATTTTATTTTTATTTATTGAATAAAAAAGCATAATAATACAATAAAAAACAATGAGTGTACATAAAACTGCAAATCTAGTTTGCACAATTTGTTATTCCTGTCAAATATACAACAAAATTATACTGTAAATTTCTTTTGTTTTTCTTTTTTTACCCCTCAGTCCTTTCTCTAGATGCAGATAGCATCGTTCTTCATATGGCCTTTAAAGTTAATTTAGGGCTCAGATTCTTATAATCTAACCAATCGCTTACTAATGTTCGGACTCCTTAAGATTCTGCCCAATATGATAGATGTTCTGATAAACCTTGTCTTTGGCTGAAAAAAGACTTGAGTCAAATTCTTTTGGGCAGGACCCATGTGTTGTGATTTTGGGGTCCCAGCACCCCTAAACTTCAACATTTTGGTGACCTGTACAGGGAAATTGCCTAACCCCAAGTTCTTCTCCAGCCAAGACTGGAAGGTATGTAAGCTTCCCCCCTTCCCTCCTTTCTTGCTCTGCAGTTGGGGTCACTCTCCAAGCACTAAGGCTTGGAGGTGATTTTTGGGCAGACAGTTACGAGGCTGTCTCACACTCATCATGGCACTCTCAGGCTCTCTGTGCCCTGGGTCGGTTCGAGGCCATGGACCTGGGTATACCTTCTGCAGCATAGAGGACAAGGATGGATGCTCTATCTAGAAGTGTATACCCAATTCTGTTAATTCCCTTGGCACTAGAGAATTAGGGTAAACTGCAGTTTCTTTTTGGTTCCCTGAGGCTTCCTTACTCCCTTCACCCCTTAATTCTCCTTCATGGAGGTTACAGGGAAAAGTTAGAACAGCTAAAAATATCTTGCCTGATTCTGGAGGTTTTGTGATTGATCATTATACAACCCTGGTCACTCCCTTCCCTTGAGTCAAGAGGGTATCTGTTAACCCATCTCATAGGAAAAGAGAGTTTCACCCTTTCCCCTTCACCTTTGATTTTGCTCTCCCCCCACCTGGGAAAAGGAAGGAGCAGGGAGGGACAGCAGCTACAGCACGGGCCCTACTGGCAATGGCCTTGGGCCCTAGGGCAACCTTTGCCTGGAAGCATCACCCAGGTTCAACACATCTTTCTCAAGGTAAAGAAGCTGGCCTCTGAACTGGGGTAAGCACTGCTCTTTTAAATTTGTAGTTTTAACTGTTAATGATGAGATGTTGATTCTCTCTGTGAAGTAATTTGGAAATAAATTTAACAAAATTGAAGGCACCTGATTGGTAATGGGCTTGTTTCAAGTTTCAAATTGATGAATTTTTGTATCAGTAATGTCAAACAACTTTTCATAATTTGGTTACCATTAAAATAATTTGGCTATTGTTGGTTATTGTTTTAATGTGTAAACTTGCCAAAAAGCTTGTTTGGGTTTTGTCTTGTTAAGAATTTGCAATTATATAGGAATAATCTCTTAATGATTGGCTTTTTCTACCAGGACAAATTTAAATTTGAGATGTAAATCCTGGAAAAGTTTTTAAAATTGCTGTTTGAGGTAAAAGCTCATAAGAATTTGTTTTGAGGTGTCTGATGGATCATAATCTATCAATAATCAATAATCCACCATCTGAGAAATGTCACAAGCTACTCAGAGAATGTGATGCTGGTGGGAAGTCAGAATCTGGAAAAGCTGACAGGACAATTTTAGCCTCAGTCTAAGATGGGATCATCCTGGCTTAGTTTCCCCATTATGTTATGGGAACATTACCCACCTGGCTATTCCTGAGTCTGGGTATGAGGTGGATTTGATACTGCATGGTTGGAAAACTGAATTATTTGAATCCAAACAGAGCTAAGAATATTTTATCCTGTTATATCTGGGCCCTGAAGTCTTTTCTGTCAGATTTGTGTCTTGATGCACCCTGTGATTGGTTCCAGTCAACTTCCTCTGCAGGACCCCCTGGAGGCAAGGACAGCTGTACAGCCCCTTGCCAGCAAGAAGCAGTTTCAGAAGCCAAGACCTTTGCTCCTTACACCAAAAGAATTTGGGTCCCATTTGTATGAGGCAGGAATGTTGGAGTTGGGATCTGGACCCCAAAAAGGAAAAACCCTGGACTTTCCCACATGACCAAATCTCTGACAATCACCTGAGGCTATAATCCCATCAACTGACCTTTCATTGTGGCTACACCCAATCTCCCCTCCATTGTCTTACCTCCCTATGACCCCTGGCCATTTCCCACCCTTAATCCTAGCTAGGCTCCATTCTCCCTTGGCCACTGGTGGTCCAGGTCCCAGGAGTTCTGTTCACCCCAGCTTATTGACCACTCCCATCCAGATCTCCTTAGACCCCTCCCCCAGTCACCCTAAACTACTTGGCCACTCCTAGATCCCTCACACAGTCTTTCTGTATATAAGATCCATTTTGTCTCCATTAAGATGCTCAGATTCTTATAACCTAGCTGATGAGGTCTAGAGGTTTAGAGGTGCTGGAACCCCAAGATCTCAACACACAGCTCCTGCCCAAAAGAACTCAACCCAAGCCTTCTTTCAGCCAAAGAAAAGGTTTATTAAAGATCCACCATATTGCCAAACTCTTGAGGAGTCTAGGAGTCTGCAAGTATTGGCTAGAGTCTAAGAATCTGAGTAGTGGCTAGATTTTAGGAATCTGAGCACCTTAATGAAGACAAGATGGACCTTATGTACATAAAGACTATGGGAGGGATCTAGAGTGGCCAAGTAGTTGGGGTGACTGGAGGAGGGTCCTAAGGAGATCTGGATGGGAGTGGCCAGTAAACTGGGGTGAAAAGGACTCCTGGGACCTGGACTACGGAGCCTAGCCAGGATTAAGTGTGGGAAATGGCCAGGGGCCATAGGGAGAGCTAGGCTAGGTTAAGGGTAACAGAATTGGGAGATTGGGTGTAACCACAAAAAAAGACCAGTTGATGGTATTATAGCCTCAGGTGATTGCCAGAGATTTGGCCATGTAGGAAAGTCCAGGGTTTTTCCTTTCTGGAGTCTAGCTCCCATCCTCATCATTCCCCCCCAAATAAATGGGACCCAAATTCTTTTGGGGTAAGGGTCGAAGGTCTTGGCTTCTGAAACTGCTTCCTGCTGGCAAGGGACTGTGGAGCTGTCCCTGCATTGAGGGAGTCACAAACAGGAGGTTGACTGGAACCAAGTGTAGGCTGCATCCATAGAATAAAAGGGGGACATTGGCTGGTACCCGCTGTTTACTGTCAACTATAGGTGAATGGCCTGTAGTCTAGAAAACATAAATGCTGAAAGAAAAAATAAAAACCTGCAGGGCCCAGATATGACAGCATGAAACACCCTTATCTCTGTTTCAGATAATTCTGTTTTCTAACCATGCAGTATCAAATCCACCTCCTAGCCAGACTCATGAATAGCCAGGTGGGTAACATTCCTTTTCAAAGGAACATAATGGGGAAACTGAGGCAGGAGGATCCCATCTTAGACCGAGGCTAAAATTATCCTCTTAGCTTTTCCCAATGCTGACTTCCCACCAGTATCACATCACATCCTTTGAGTAGCATGTGGCATTTCTCTCAGATGGTGGACTATTGATTACTGATAGATTATGAGCCATCAGACAATGCAAAATAAAATCCCATGAGCTTTTACCTCAAACAGCAAGTTTCATTAATCACAGCTTAAAAAAAACTTTTCCAGGATTTACAGCTCAAATTTAAATTTGTCCTGGTGTAAAAAGCCAATCATTAGAGATTATTTCTATATACTTGCAAATTATCAGCAAGAAAAAACCCAAACAAGCTTTTTGGCAAGTTTACACATTAAAACAATAATCAACAATAGCCAAATTATTTTATTGGTAACCAAATTATGAAAAGTTGTTTGACATAATTCCCTGATGTCAAACAATTAGCTCAACTGTCTCTCACACTTCTGAGGAACATGGGGAGGTCTGGTGCACAGAGGGAAAAGAGATATAGGAAGCTTAACTAGAGAAGATTGGCTCCCCAAATTCACCATCAGGTCCCTTCCCAACAAAGGGGTAGGGCAAGAGGAAAGCATAAAGAGGGAGTGTTCACACAACAGATCCTCAAATAGGCAAGGGAGAGGGTCTGTCTTGCAACGTTCCTTAGTTTTCCCATCAATGCCCATGACCCTTAAAACAGAGAACAGAGAACAGAGAACAGAGAACAGAGAACAGAGAACAGAGAACATAGCCATGATAAAGTGGGTAACCTTACCTTCAGCCTCAATTTTTGCCCAGGGCTCTGAGGGAGAGAAGGAGAAAGCTGGAACACTACCAAGCCCCAGGCTCCCTCGTCAATCCCATTCTTGAGAAGACTGGAGGATGGGATACTGGGAAGGCAACTCCATCACTTTTCCAACCTTGAGGACAATCCTTCCTCCAATGTCCTTTCCGGTCACACCTTGGGCACAGTCCCAGAGGCATTGGTCAAGGGGGCTCCCTCTGGGGGGGGGAGGTGCCCTGGAGGGGCATTCCTTGGTACTGCAGGCCTCCTTATGGCCCTCACTGCGCGAGTTGACTGGCTTCTTCCAAGGAAATGCCCTGGAGGGAACTTCTTGGACTAGTAACCTTCCTGTTGGCATCAAAAGCAGGTTTTCCTACTGCCAGAGTTGCCAGGAGAACACTTAGGTCTTTTCCTGGCCATGGCAGCAGCCAAGAATTGAGCATGTTCTCTGTCTCTAGCCTCTAGCTCTACCTATGAGCATCCTACAGTCTTTTCTGAGAATGAGGTCATGAGAAAGTTCTACAAAAGTGATTATGTAAAGAATCTCCACCCATTTTCCTTGTTTGTGGCAATATATTTCTAACTCTGAGAGTGCATTTTACTGTAATGTCCCAAAAATGGGCCATGCCTCATAATTTTCCAGGTGATACTGAAGTCAAATGGTGTTGAAAAAGAACACCAGCCTTTTCTTTTTTTAGTTCTTTGGAGAAACTAAATTTTTCCTAATTTTGTAAAAGATAGCCCAAAGGTAAATCTTCAGGAATTGAAGAGGACTGACACTTTGCGAGCATGGGGCCTGGAAGACCATTGCTCCTTAAATGAAGATTTGGGAATAAGCCTTGGGAAACAAACAAAAAAATCAGAAGCCCAAAGAAGTATCTTAAGTTTCCCCAAGTCCCTAGTGCTGAGAGAATTGAGAGGATTGGGCTTACACTTCCAGATAGGGAGTCCAAAGGTGTGCCCAGGTCCATGGTCTTTGGTCAGAACCACTGGACCAAAACCCTGAAAGTGTCAGGCTAAGCTGGAGACAACCCCGTAGCTGTCTGACCTACTGGGACCTGAGAGGTCAGGCCTAAAAAGCACTTCCAAGCCATGCCTTCCTAGTTGCTTGGAAGTCCACCCAATTTCAGGTCCAAAAAAAAAAAAGAGATTAGGGGAAGAGGAGAGGCTTACATACCTTCCAGTCTCAGCTGGTGAAGAGCTTGGTATAAGGCAGTTTTTCCTGGTGCAAGGAATCATATGACGAGGTCTGGAGGTTTAGGAGTGCTGGAACCCCAAGTTCGCAATACGCGGGTCCTGCCTGAAAGAATTCGACCCAAGCCTTCTTTCAGCCAAAGACAAGGTTTATTAAAGATCCACTATATTGCCACTCTTGAGGAATCTGCGAGTGTGGAAGTATTGTTAGATTTTAGGAATCTGAGCACTTTATGGAGACAAGATGGACCTTATATACAGAAAGATTGTGGGAGGGATCTAGGAGTGACCAAGTAGTTTGGGGTGACTGGAGGAGGGGTCTAAGGAGATCTGGATGGGAGTGGCCAGTAAACTGGGGTGATCAGGACTCCTGGGACCTGGAAAAAGGAGCCTAGCTGGGATTAAGTGTGGGGAAATGGCCAAGGGCCGTAGGTACGGCTAGGCTAGATTACAGGCAATAGAACTGGGAGATTGGGTGTAGCCACAATGAAAGGCCAATTGATGGGATTATAGCCTCAGAGATTTGGTTATGGGGGAAAGTCCAGGGTTTTTCTTTTTTTGGGGTCTAACTTCCATCCTCATCATAGCCAATAGCTTACTAATAATCAGACTCTTTAAGAGTCTGCCCAATATGATGGATGTTCTAATAAACCTTATCTTTGACTGAAAAAAAAATTTTTTAAGGTTAATTTAGGCATTTACCATAGACAAAATAGCTTATTTGCTCAAAGTCATTCTTAAAACAATATTACTGTTGCTATATGCAATGTTCTCTTGGTTCTGCTCATCTCACTCTTATTTTAGCAAGTCTTTCCATGTTTTTTTTTCTAAAATTATTGAGCTCATAATTTCTTATAGCACAGTAATATTCCGTCACAATCATATACCCCAACTTGTTCAGCCATTCCCCTATTGATTGGCATCCCTGCAATTGCCAGTTCTTTGCCACCACAAAAAGAGCTACTATAAACATTTTAGAACATACAGGTTCTTTTTCTTTTCCCCTAATCATCTTTGAAAATAGACCAATTAGTGGTATTGCTGGGTCAAAGTGTACATATGTAGTTTAATAACTCTTTGGACATACTTCCAAATTCCTCTACAGAATGGTTGGATCATTTTACAATTCCACCAACAATGAATTAGTGTCCTAATTTTTCTATATCCTATCTAACATTTGTGATTTTCTCCTTCTATCACTTTAACCAATTTAGGTTTAAAATGATATCTCAAGGTTGTTTTAATCTGCATTTCTCTAATAAATAATGATTTAGAGTTTTTTTAATAAGATTATAAATTGTTTTGATTTATTCAATGGAAAACTGCCTGTTTGTATCCTTTGACCATTTGTCAATTGGAGAAAGACTTATATTCTTAAAGATTTGACAAAGTTCTTTTTCTATTTTAGATATAAAACCTTCATCTGTTAAACTGTCTATGAATTTTTTCCCCAATTTTCTACTTTTCTTCTAATCATGGCTATATTTGTTTTATTTGTAAAAAAAAAAACAAAAACAAAAAGTGTTTAATTTAATGTAACTGAAATTATCCATTTTACACCTAACTATGCTCTCTATCTCTTGTTTATTAATTAATTGTTCATCTATCAATAAATCTTATAAGTAATATATTCCACGTTCTTCTAATTTTCTTGTAAAATCTGTCTTTATATCGAGGTCATGCATTCATTTTGACCTTAGCTTGGTAAATGGTGTGAAGTATGGGTCCATGCCCAGTTTCTGCCATACTGCTTTCCAGTTTTTCCAACACTTTTACCAAATGGTGAATTCTTATCCCAAATCTTAAGAATTTACATTTGTCAAATACAATGTTATTATGTTTATTTGCTGCAGTAAATTATATGTCTACTCTTTTCCATTGTTCTACGTTTCTATTTCTTAGCCAATACTAGATAATTTTAACAATTACTGCCTTATAATATAGTTTATGAGCTGGTGCTGCTAAACTTCCTTCCTTTATACTTTTTTCATTATTTCCTTTGATATTCTTGAACTTTTTTTCCAAATGAATTTTGTTATTATTTTTTTCTAATTCAGTAATTTTTTTTTGGTAATTTAATTGGAATGACATCAAATATATAATTTAGTTTGGGTAAAATTGTCATTTTTATTATATTGGCCCTGCTTATTCATGAACAGTTAATGTCTCACCAGTTATTTAAATCTGATTTTATTTGTATAAAAGCTTTTTTTTAATATATAATTTTGTTTATTTAGTTCCTGGGTTTGTTTTGGTAGGTGTGCTCCCAAGTATTTTATACTGTCTAGATTTATTTTCAAAGGTGTATTTTTTTAATTATCTCTTCTTACAGAGTTTTGTCTGTGATACAGAGAAGTGCTGATGATGTATGTGGATTTATTCTATATCCTGCTACTTGATAAAATTATTGTTGCAACTAACGTTAGTTGAGTCTTAGGGATTTTCCAAGAACACCATCATATTGTCTGCAAAGAGAGATCCTTTTATCACTGAAGTCCATATTCCGATTTCTTCAATTTCTTTTCCTCTCTCATTGCTCTTGCTAGGATTTCTAAAACAATATTGAATAATTGAGTGATTACTCTTGACACTGTCCTGAAGACTTTATTTAATCAGCCAATAAATTTTTCAGGCCTACTATTAGCACAACAAGAAAGCTATATAGCTGTGGAAGCAAACTGATGAACCCTCAGCCCTGAGAGAACACTAGTAAAAGGAACTGCATACAAAATGTGAAAGGGAAGGAAACAAGTTTTTGGGGTTTAGGAATGAAGAGAAAGCAAAACCATGAGAAGTGAGAACAAAGTAGATGAGAGTTTGGAGAGGGACAAGTCACTGTGTAAAAGTCAACTAGATATGGTGAACACAGGTTCCTGAATGTGTTTGTCCTTATCAATATTTACTCCTGTTTCCTACTATCATTTCATACTGGAGAAAGGCAGTCAGTAGAGTGAGTGGGGAGGACATAATGGAAGAAAAAGGACAGTGTCAGGAGTGCTGAGCTGACAATGCATGCTCAGTGGAAACTTTGTACCTAACTTACATGGTTTGGTGCACCTCCCTGAACATGTACTAAATTTACTTTGCATGGAATCTTCTTGCAATAAAACATATGAACTAAATTTTGTGACACATTTTTATTGCTATAAAACTTTTTTTTCTTTAATGTTTGTGTATGCCTAAATACTTAGATTGGACTAAGTAACCAATAATCAATGGAGTGTTTATTGTGTCCTTCACTCTAGAATTAATCAAAATCAAATTTCCTACTATAATATGCTAAGTAACCTTTTTTTTTCCCTAGCTCATAAAAGTCACTTCAGGCATTTTAATGGTCTGGTTTTGAAATACAATGCTAAAATTTCATGTTATTGAGGGGAAAATATTCCATGTGCATCACTATTTTATGAAAAAATACACTGACCAGGTGCTAACAGCATTCAATTTTTAAAATGAGCCATTTGAATGCAATTATACTAGTTGATCATTTCACATATTAGAATGACATTTTGTTATTACATTTTTAAAGGATTTATGTGCAATCTAATTTTCATTTGGAGCCATTGGAGGTCTCCTAATGGTATTTCTGACTTGTGCACGGTTGCTAAGTAACTTTCAACCCTTTGTACCCAGCAGACTTTCTTACTGTTTTCTCTCTAGGCCTAACACATGCTTTTGATATTGGCATATTTTTGCAAAAAGCAATCTAATACATTGTATACTTACAATGGCCTAAGGGTATGAGGTGAATTAGTTATTTTCCACACTAAAAGAGAAACTTATTTTTCTTGCATTAAATGTATAGGATCCAATACTGTTTCAGATTCTACAAAAGTACTTTATGCCATGATTAGGAACTTTATTGTATGTTTCTCTGCAGAAGATTAAATGATTTCAGTTATATAGCATTTGTACCATTTGCAACAAAAATATAAAGTTGAACATGTAGATATAGTAGTAGTAATAATATTGATAATAATAATAGTTACTTTTACATAATGTGCCAGGTTCTGTTCTAAGCACTCTACAAATAGTATGTCATTTGATCCTCATAACCACCCTAGGGGGGAGGTACTATTATTATCCTCATTTTACAGGTGAAGAAATTGAAGCAAATAGAAGTTAATTGACCTGCCCAAAATCACACAGCTAGTGAGTGTCTGAGATCTGATTTGAACTCAGGTCTTCCTCCACACCCAATACTTTATTTACTATGCTACATTTGTGGTGCAGTATTGTTAATAACAAGGGGAGTTATCCATAACAATGATGGTGACTAATAGAGGAATACTCCTCTCCTGTTACCTGGAAGTGGCATGGGAGAATTCATGGTGTGAAAAGGGATAAAAGGAAAAGGGAAAATAATTACATATAATCCAAATCAACAGTCTATCTGGATTCATAAACATTTTGATTTTGTCTCTGGTATCTTGGTTTAATTATAGATAGGCTCTAGATATTATATAATACAATATAAATACAATCCATTACAAAACCCTAGATACAATACAGAAATATAACATGTAAAATATAAAAATGCTGGATGAACTGTCTCTGGTTTCTGTCACCCACTCCCAAGTTCTGCCCTCAGAGCAGTAATAAAAAGGAATTGGGAAAAGATAATGAAATCTTCTA
Source organism: Vombatus ursinus (assembly GCF_900497805.2). Lineage (NCBI taxonomy): Eukaryota > Metazoa > Chordata > Mammalia > Diprotodontia > Vombatidae > Vombatus > Vombatus ursinus. The sequence continues at coordinate 12,423,796 of NW_020949613.1, read as the reverse complement.
GTAGTCTTTCAGTTTTCACCTCTGATTAAACTCTAAAATAGCACAATTCCAAATACTATTTTTAAGTAAATAAAAAACCTGGATTATCTAGACTTATACTCTTAAAGAGCATATACATAGCAAGGAAGTCCCTCACATATAACAAAATGTTAATGTAATGTATGGCTAGAAGGATTGCTAGAATAGAAACATCTTAGTGTCTCTTCCCTCACCCTTTTTCAAGGGAGACTTAAATTCCTGCAGGAAGCTGGGGTAGGAGACCAGCCTGTTTCCTCCTCTCAGAGAGAAGTTATACCAGGCTAAAATCACATATCTCTGCTCTGTTAAATACTGGATTCTACTTCCAAATTGAACACACATAGGAAATAGCAAATAGAACCATTTATCCAATGACAAAAGAGAAATGAGAGAAAGTATCCATAGGAGAAGATACGCCAGATATTAGAAAGCAAAGAAGTCTTCCTAATAAAAGAGCAGTAACCCAGCTCAATGATGAAACTCAGTCCCAGATCTTATTCAAGGGGAAAATTCCTTTAAGACAATAATGCAGAAAGCTGGGAATAGGGAAATGGTAGGATTTCCAGCTTCTCTTATATCAACATCCCAAAGCCCCTGTGTCACTGCAAAGAGCGACTATGACATCATGAATCTTCTTTCCTGAAACTGGAAGCCTGAAAACTCCAAAGAAAGTGAAGAGAATGGATCTCTCTTTTCTCTCATCTCTCCATCTTCTCCTTGGATTTCACAATAGGTGTGGCATTGATATTCATCAGTAAGGAGAGAATCTCATATCAATGGACTTTGGAGTTCAGGTTAGACATGTGTTTATGCATTTTAAAAGTATGTATTTTGAAATCAGCTACTTACATACTAAGATTATGATTTTGCTTCTGTCATTACTTGAGGTCCATTTTGTGAGGAGTTGCTGAAGCCTTGCCTTTCTCAACAATGCTGGAATGGAGGCACTTGCCATAATCAAATGCCAGCTTATATTTGTGATTATCCAGCTGGCTTTCTTGGTCCAAAATGTGAAACTGATGTTGATCAGTGCTCATCCCTGCCATATCAGAATGGAGCTGAATGCACTGATATAACAAATGTAAGTTTGTACTTTTAAAAAAAGCCATTACAAATTCTAGGAGTTTTTCTGTTTTTTATTCAAAAGATTTAATATTGCTGAAAAGTTCAAAAAGTGGTAATCTGTAAGTTCTTTCTTGTCAAAATACAGTTTTAGAAATCGGGGGGGGAACCCTATAATTTACTTGTATTTTCATTTTTATTTCTTCCATGTTGAAGGAAAACTAAAAACATCAATATAACTGTTTAATTTCATTTGTTTTATTCCCATCAGACTTGTTCAAATTTGTTTCAGAACAAATCTGATGGGAATAAAACAAATGAAATTAAACAATGAAGTGAGTAATTGTGCACATTTATTAGTTATTGATTGTCTCTCATTGCAGCTTTTTCTTGAAATAACCTGGTTGTTATTGTTCTGTTTTAAACATTCTTTTTTTCAATTTGATGAGAAAATTCAAGAGTACCAAGAGAGAATTTGATAATGACTCAATTCAGTATGTTTTCATTACAGTGATTTTCTGATCAGCTCTGAACTTTCATGGGGTCCTTATTCTTCTTTTCTTCCTTGAATTCCATAAGCATTTGTTTCTAGAAAATTTAAAAAATGCAAATGCTTGCTCTGAAGGAAACTATTTTTTTTTCTCACTAAAGCATACAGACAACATGTTTTGGCAAATTTGATTAAATCATGAGGATGTAATAAGTCAAAAAAATCAAAATTCCCCTCTAGATAAATTTTGTTTACTTTTTTTCTTTTGAAATTGAAGATCTATGATTAATGAGATCCTGCAAGTATTCCATAATATCTAGTAGCCATTTACTTTGTAAGAGTTAGGGAACTTTCTAGGGTAGGGTATGTAGTCAGAAGATTTTTTTTTAATTCTTAAAAAAATATTCAGAGAACATTTAAGAAGAACCTAGTTGGAGCCAGAAGATGTGAGTTGTTCTTTAGTTGACCTTGGATAAATAATTTGACCTCATTATGCCTCTGTTCTTGCTTTTGCAAAATGAGGTGGTCAAATTCATTTTTCTTTATTTCCCATTCTAACTGTGATCACTATGGTGCTATGATCCATCACCTATGGTTCTGTACTGCAGCTCAAATATAAAAGAATCCTTCAGGATGGACAAAAACAAATATCAACAGATTGATAAATTCCATAATATTGATATATTTTAGATCTGGGAATCAGCACGTGATTACATTCATACCCTACTTATCATACCACTTTAAAATTAGCCACAACCACACCTTGAGGGCACATAGCCATATTATATGCATGCTTATTTTAAGAGAACATATCTTCCCCTTCATGCATTTTTAGCATGACTGAGACTTGTTTGGCTAATGGGTAATATTCTCTTGAAACTTATTTAAGTTTTTTTTTTTTTAGTGTTGATTTGTTGTTGATAAGTCACTATTTACTGAAGAGCTGTGTTGGCTGAAGCTTATTTAAAGAATAACTATTGATTATCTCATGATTCACTGAGCCATTATCAAATTCAAATGTGGCCCTTTAGTTTAGGTAAAGTTATCTCCTTTTGACAGTATGGTCTTACATTGGTTGCATAATGTCCATCACAAGAAAGTTCTCATGAAGAAGATTCCATTCTATTTTCTTTTAAATAATGGCAATTTTTCCATACAAAATCTTTCCTAGGATATTACATGCATGTGCTCATTAGAATTCACAAGCAAGTTTTGTGACAGAATTCTAAGACCGTGTGTTTCAATGTCTTGTGGGAAAAATGCCACTTGTGAAGAACAAGATGGAAGTTATTGCAGGTATGATAATCAGTGATTTCATTTCTATATTTCTATTGTTTCTTCATTTCTATATTTCCATTTACAGTTTTTGTCCCACCCTCCCTTGACAAAAAAAAAAAATGAAAATGCTCTAGGCCATCAAAACCACATAGCACTGATTTCATTTAAGTAACTTTCTATGGCAATGTATAATACTGAAATTAAGAATTTTTTTTCTTAAAAGTTTTAATAACCCCCCCCAAAAAAGATCTCATAAGCTCAATGAGATATGTTTTGCCCTCATGAATCCTATAAGATAAATATATATATACATACACACACACACACACACACACATATGATACTTTGGTGATAAGGAAGACAAATTGCCAAGGTACCACTCCTTTTCAATGTATATCATCATAATATTATCTTTCAGAAGGATAAAACAAGTCCTCCTAAGCTTAATTCACGGACCTATGTCCATGTTCTCAGTTGTGCCTTTTAGCAGAATGTTTAAAAGCATTGCTTTATTTAAATAGAATATGCTCAAAATTACCCATTTGCAAATGACAGAAGTGACCCAGATATATAGGCCTATAATTCTAGAACATTTTAAATAGCTTTACAGATATTTCCTCACACCATTAAGAAGTACAATTTGTCCTCTTCACACTTGCTTGACTTTTATCTGGCTGCTTAAAGTAGGTTCTGTTGGGCATTATTCAAGTGCGGTAAACAGCCTCAACATTTTAGGATATTCATAAAAGCAGAAAATTAAAAGCTGTGATACATAAAAGCCTCAGAACACACTGTGAATCAGCCTAGAATATGCAGCCACATCACAGTTATACAGTACACAACAATTTCATCTTTTTGAAAAGATTCACAGTTGCAAAATTTGAAATATACATTGGAGGTTATAAGTGCAACTTTCTGAAAGAAACTGAGCAAAAGAAAGTGGAGGATACAGCATAATTGATATAAAGTTCCTTGAAAATGAGCAACTCAGCACATAGGGACCTATTGTGTCTCAGAGTCATGTACTAACAAAGCTTAGAATTAACTAACAGTTTGAATTTCAGTCTTCTACACAATACATTACTGTCTTGTGAACCAGCTTGCCAGGACGATTATAGGTTACATTTGGTGCATTTTACTGTAACAATAAGCATAAAATAAATATTGTATCATTCACTTAATCACTGATTTAATTTTTTGACTTTTTGTGTTTATTATTAACCATCTGCTATACATCAAATAATTTGTTGCTTGAGAATGTCTTCTTGGCAGAAAGAGGTTTAAAGGATTTTTTTTTATTTATCTTAATTCACCCTGCTTCTGAAACATACTTGCTGCCACAAGAGGATAAAATTAATAGAACACTGCATGTGGAGCTAGGAAGACCTTATTTCTAATCCTGCCTTAGACACCTTCTACCTATGTGACCCTGGGCAAGTCACTTTACCTCTCTCAGCCTCACTTTATTCATCTGTAAAATGAGGAATGGAAATAATAGCACCTACCTTAAAAGTTTGGGTTTTGTTTTATTTTATTTTATTTTTTGGTGAGTATCAAATGAGAAGGTCTATTCTCATTTGAACCAAATATATGCATATATTTCTACGTATACCTATATACATTGATTTATATATGGATTAAAATAGAATACGTATAAATAGATAGACATGTTAGACATATGTATTTATTTTAATTTGGTTCTTTCTCTTTCACTCTCTCTCTCTCTCACATACACACACATACACACACACATACAATAACAGGGCAGGTTATGTGGTGCAGCGGACTGTCTCTCTCTCTCTCACACACACACACATATAAATACACACACAACAATAGGACAGATTAGGTGGCTCTGTGGATAGAGCTCCAGGTCTGGAATCTGAGTTCAAATCTAGCTTCAGACATTTACTTGCTGTGTAACTCTGGGAAAGTCACTTGACTCTGTTTGCCTCAGTTTCTCATCTATAAAATGAGCTGGAGAAGGAAATGGGCAACTCACTCCAGTATCTTTTCCAAGAGCACCACAAATAGGGTCTTGAAAAGTTGGACATGACTGAAGCAACTGAACGACAAATTATTTTTTAAATGGTCAGATGATTTTTAATCAATCTCCCAAGGATCTGTAATTTAATTGGTGTCAAATCTCATTCTACCAGCATAGATATCAACTGCTCTATATTTGAGTAAATAAATCTTAGCAAATTAATTGAAACTCTTAGAAGTCAAGCGATGCTGACATGTTCACGCAGTTAACAAGTGGTAAAAGTGAGATGAACCTAGGTCTCAAGACTCTGTTTCCAGCACTCTATCCACTATGTCATACTGCCTTTCCAGGTGACTTTATTTGCTGGTAAATTGAGATATATGCACAGTATGTGTTCATGTTGGGTGTGTTGCATTCATTTTCAAAGAAGTGAACTTTAATTGTTCTGTAAAATCTATTACCATCTTTCCACTTCTGTAATATTCTGTGCTTTGGAGTCCAAGTTATGAAAGAGAAAGAAGGGGAGTATAGGATGGAGTTGTCATTGACTGTATTATTGACTGTATTAACAGGAAAACTTGACATCCCAAAGGGGAAAACAATTTAATTTAAAACTGGCTTATCATGTGAGGATATTAGATTCTCAGAGATAAATAAGAGTGGAATGAAAAGTTGAATTTTGTGGATCCTCCTACTGCTATTATAGAACAAACACATAATAGAGACTGAGTGTGTTCTACTGAAGTCATAAAAACATAGTCTAAGTCAAATAATTAAAATAAGGATTACGAAATTAAAACAATGTAATTTTTTTCCCTCTAAAGGAATTCAATAAATAAGTAATTTGATCTCCGTCTTGAAAGGGTAAAATATACCTGAAATAGCCAACAAATGGCACAACAAGCCTTTATGATAAAGGCATTCTGGGATTCAGAGTCAAGCATTTGTGATTGATTTGGTTAGTTATTTTCTTTTAAGTTTAAAATATTAAAGAAACCAAGTGTTGAAAATGTTTCCCCATTGATAACAGGAAATGTGCCATAGCACAAAATTGTCCTGGAAGAAGAACAAAACCACTCTTCTCCCTACCCCAAAATGCTTGGGCATAAAATTGGGAAATAATATCTGATCCCAACAATGGCTTGTAAATGTCAAAGTAGTGGGTCAGAGCTAACATACTTGGGGAAAGGTAAGAAAGAGGAAATGAAAATCTTCAGCTCTATGTCTCAGTTTTCTTTTTTCTCAGTTTGCATTTTATGTCTCAATTTCCTTTTACTAACAGAATATTTTTTTTATTTAGGGGCTCCTTTGAATTTCTATTTATTTTGGGTTTGGGGGGAAAGGTGAGAAACTGGAACAATTGGCAAGTCTAAGAACCAAAGCATAAGATGAGAAAACAAAACAATGGAAAAAGAATAGAAAGTTCTCCAGTGTAATCTGATTTCCATTGTCTAACTTAAAGAGAACTTTATCTTAAACAAAAGAAGGAATGGTTTTCGAGAAGAGTGAAGTTTAGGCAATTTAGCTTCTCTACCTCCTCTTCCAGGAACCCATGCCAACACTTCCATTTGATCTTTTATTTTTCATGAAAGAAGTAGAAAAGATGATCTTATTTATTTGTTCTCACCTTAATAAGCCTGTTTCTTTATGTTCTTTAGAGGAGTAAGCTCCAATAATAATGTGAATAATTACAAAGGAGATTTTAATGTTTGAGGATAGGAAAATTTAGGGAAGACAGTAGAAAAATGTGAGGGGAAAATGGATGACTGAATGAGTATTAAAGTTATATAAATAATAAACTATAAGGCTTTAGTTAAAATCACAATTATCACAATTTTATTGGAATCTTTGAAATTTTATCAACTTGTCATTTTTTCTACTTTAGGTAAGATTGATTGAAAAAAATTACCCTATTAAAGAACACAAAAAATGTTATAAAAAAAAGAAAAAACAACTATGTCATGTGGAACTTATAAAACAATACAAAAAGCTTTGTCATTATTAACCTCAGAGATATACTAATGAAAATCTATTCCTAAATGCTCAATATTATTATGAATTTTGTAGGATACACTGATGATAATTATTGTTTGTCTTAAAATAATCCCTTTTAAGGTTTACACTAAAATAGAAACATTCCTGGTATCCTCATACACAGGAATTTTACATTTTGAAGAAGCAATGTGTTTCAAAGAAGTATTCAACTTAAGCAACTTCGGTATCTGAATAGAAAGAATATAATATTTACTTCTTTCTTTTCAACAACATTGTTCTACTTAATTTTGAAGTAATTTTAAAGGACCAGAAGATGCTTTGTTTTTTATGTTGCATCCACAGACTTTATCTTCTTTCAGGGTTCTGATGATTATGCTTTCTGTTGCTGAAGTGTCAGCCTAGTGTGTGAAATTTGGCAGTCATTTTTAACATTTCATTAGTCTGTGTGACAAGTTGCTTCCTGTCATACATAGATATCACTGGTACTTTTCAGTTTATGTCACAAGTAAACCTAATTAAACATATACTGTGACTTTGAAGTAGTGGTCTGCATCTATGACAACACATGGGTCACCTTCTTTCCTTTACATTCAAGATAGATTATCTATCTACCTATCTATCTATCTATCTATCTATAGATCAATCTATCTATCTACAGATTGTATTCCTATCTATCCACCCACCATACACACCCCAATATCTGTATAAATTAGAAATAATAAACTTGAGATATATTCTTTCTTTTCTTTTTTTAACTTTTTTTTTTAGTTTTCCACACTAACTTTTATAAGATTTTGAGTTCCACATTTTTTTTCTCCCCCACTCCCAACTCTACCCCCTGACAAGATGTCAAGCAAGGTCATACATGTATAATCCTATTAAACATATTTCCATATTAGTCATGTTATGCGATAAGAATCAGAACCAAAGGAAAAAACCATGAGAAAGAAAAAAAAATAAGAGGAAATACTGTGTTTTGATCTGGACTCAGACTCCACAAATCCACAGTTCTTTCTCTGGATGTGGATAGCATATTCCATTTTGAGTCTTTTGGAATTGTAGATCATTGTATTACTGAGAAGAGCTAAGTCTATCAGAGTTGGTCATCACACAGTGTTGCTGTTACGATGTACAATGTTCTCCTGGTTCTGCTCACTTCCCTCAACATCAGTTTATGTAAGTCTTTCCAGATTTTTCTGAAATCCACCTGCTTGTCATTTCTTATAGAACAATAACATTCCATTATATTCATATACCACAACTTGGTTATCTATTCCTCAATTAATAGGCATCAAATCAATTTCCAATTCCCTGCCACCAGGAAAAGAACTAATATATTTTTTTTTGTGTATGTAGGTCTTTTCCCCATTTTTTAATAATCTCTTTGTGATACAGATCTACTGGTGCTATTGCTAGATCAAAGGGTATATACATTTTACAGTCCTTTGGGTATAGTTACAAATTACTCTCTAGAATGATTGGATTATTTTACAACTCCACCCACAATATATTAGTGTTTCAATTTTCCTACATCTTCTCCAATATTTATCATTGTCCTGTTTTGTCATGTTAGCCAATCTGATAGGTGTGACATGGTACCTCAGAATCATTTTGATTTACATTTCTCCAATCAATAGTGATTTAGAAATTTTTTTTTCATATGACTATAGAGATAGCTTTAGTTTCTTCCTCTGAGAACTGCCTGTTCATATCCTTTGACCATTTATCAATTGGGGAATGACTTGTATTCTTATAAATTTGAATCAGTTCTCTATGTTAGAAATGAAGCCTTTGTCAAGACCCACTCATTCTTTAGGATTAGGTTCTTTACTTTCCAATTAATTTTTAGTCTTTCTTTCCATATAATTTTTATTGCATCATGTAATTTTATTGCATCATGATCTGCAAAGGATACATTCCATATTTCTTCCTTTTTACATTGGATTGTGAAGTTTTTATGCCCTAGTACATGGTCAATTTTTGTGTAGGTGCCATGTACCACTGAGAAAAATGTGTATTCCTTTCTATCCCCATTCAGTTTTGACCAGAGGTCTACCATATCTAACTTATCTAAAATTGTTTTCACCTATTCATATCTTTCTTTTTCATTTTGTGGTTAGATTTATCTAGTTCTAAGAGGGGGATGTTGAGATACCCCACTATTATATTTTTGTTGTATATTTCGTCCTGTAGCTCACTTCCCTTCTCCTCTAAGAATCTAGATGCTATAACACTTGGTGCACATATATTTAGTATTACTATTACTTCAGTGTCTATGGTACCTTTTAGCAAGATGTAGTTTCCTTCCTTACCTCTTTTAATTAAGTCTATTTTTGCTTTTGCTTTGTGTGATATCAGGATTGCTACTTTTTTTTTTTACTTCAGCTAAAGCATAATATATTCTGCTCCAGCTTTTTTCCTTTACTCTTTGTGTATCTCTTTGCTTTAAAAGTATTTCTTGCAAAAAAAAACACAGTTTAAGATTATGGTTTTTAATCCACTCTGTTATCTGCTTTGGTTTTATGGGAGAGTTCATCCCATTCACATTGACAGTTATAATTATTAACTGTGTGTTTCTCTCCATCCTATTTTCCCCTCTATTTATACTTTTCTCTCTCCTTTCACCCTTTCCCTCCTTACCAGTGTTTTCCTTCTGACCACCATCTCACTTAATCTCCCCTCCCTTCTATCAGCCCCACTCCCTTTTCTTTCTGCTTTCCCCAAGTACTATAGACTTCTATACCCAATTGCTCTTCCCTCTTTGAACCAATTCCAATGATAGCAAGGTCAAACAACGCTCATCCCCACTCTTCTTTCCCTCTACTCAAATAAGTCTCTGTGTCTCTTCCTGTCATGTAATTTACCCTATTCTGCCTCCCCCTTTCCTCTTCTCCCAGTATAATCCTTTATTCCACCTCTTAATTAATAATTTTTATCATCACATCAAATTCAACTCATACCCACATCCTCTGTTTATGGATACCCCCTCTATATGATGTAATAAAGATTGTTCTCAAGAGTTGTAAATATCTTCTTGTGTAAAGACATAAACAGTTTGACCTTATTACATGACATGATTTTTTTTTCTTTCCTGTTTAAATTTTTATGCTTCTCTTGAATCTTGTATTTGAAGAACAAATTTTCTGTTCAGCATTGGTTTTTTCATTAGGAAGGATTGAAAGTCTCCTATTTCATTGAAAATTCATCTTTTCCCCTGTAAAATTATATTTAATTTTGCTGGATAATTGATTCTAGATTGTAATCCAAGCTCCTTTGTCTTCTAGAATATCATAATCTAGATTCCCCTGATCCTTTGATATATAAGCTGCTAAGTTCTGCATAATCCTGACTGTGGTTCCATGATAATTAAATCATTCCTTTCTGGATGCTTGCAGCATTTTCACCTTGACCTGATAATTCTGTAATTTGGCTACAATATTCCTTGGAGTTTACATTTGTTTCAAGAGGTGATTGGTAGATTCTTCCAGTGACTATTTTGCTTTCTGGTTCTAGGATACAGGGCAATTTTCCTTGATAATTTCTCTAAAGATACTGTCCAGTCTCTTTTTTTGATCATGGCTTTCAGGTAGTCTGATAATTCTTAAATTATCTCTCCTGGATCTATTTTCCAGGTCAGTTATTTCTCCAGTTAGGTATATTACATTTTCTTCTATTTTTTATGGGTTTTTTTTGATGTCTCATGGAGTCATCAGCTTCCACTTGCCCACTTCTAATTTTCAAGTAATTATTTTCTGGAGTTAGTTAGCTTTTTAACCTCTCTTTTCCATTTGCCAAATTCTCATTTTTAAGAAGTTGTTTTCTTTAGTCAATTCTTGTCCTTCTTTTTCCAAGATATCTCTCATTTCTTTTCCCATGGGGTTTTCTTGTCAGAGATACCTGAATGTGTTACCATATATTTCTCCAATGGCTTAAGACAAACAGAGGTTATGTCACTTGCCTAGGATTACACAAGTGATACTTGTCTGAGGCTGTATTTGAACTCAGTTACTTCCTAGGCAAATAGGGTTAAGTGCCTTGCCTAAGGTCACACATAGCTATTAAGTATCTGAGGTTAGATTTGAACTTAGATATTCATGATTCCAGGCCCAGAACTCTATCCATTGAGCCATTTGGCTGTCCCATCCATCATACTAGCCATATTAAAAAATCACTTTGAACTCAGGAATAGTAACACAGTTAGCAGAAAGTAGAACAACAAGAAGGTGATTCTATTGATCTACCATGAGGAGGACCTTCTTTTGAATTCTTTCTACCAGTAATGGTTTTGGACCACTTCACAATATGGTTTATATTTGCTACAAATATCTCAACAAAATTGAGGTTTACAGTGTGTGACCAGAAAACAAACTGAAATTAATTTGCCCAAGAAGATATAGGCTTTATGATCATAGTCCTTAGATATAAGAGTGTACAAAACATTTTGGACTGGGTCATATGCAGAGTCAAGAAAACAAAAACAGAATTAACTGTGCCGGTCCAAACCGTGCTCTCCCTTTCAGCCAAATCAGCCAACCAGGGTCATACTCACCAATCATCGGCGGACACCCGGGTTTACCAGAGACGAGCTGACCAGGGGGTGCAAAAACCTGAACTTTATTCAATAGTCATCACAGCAAGGCCAGGCAGGAAGGCACACACACACGAGCAGGAGCAGAAGCCGACTCCGCCCCCACCTCCCTGCAGCTCTTTTTAGTACCTTCTTAGTCCCTCCTCCTCAGCCCGCCCATAGTGACTCCTCGAGGATCAAATATCAACAAGGATGTCCAGCGCTAGTGTCCAGACAAAGGGAGCATACGTGGCACAGGAAGTGGGTCCCAGATATTTTGGAAGGAGGCGTGAGGGATCAGTGCATAGACAAAGGAGAATGTACGTGATACAGGAAGTCGGGTCCAGATACCGGGGGGAGGTGTCTGGGGTCAGTGCTACACCTAGGGAGCATACGTGACTCAGGAAGTCAGGTTTGGTCACAGGAAGGAGGCGTCTGGGGTCAGCATAGTACCTAAAGAAGGAGGCTAGACAGAGAGAGCTCGTTCTCAGCTGTCCCCCTCCCAAGCGGCACCGTCCCTGCCTCAGGAGCACACGCTCCGGACACTTCCCTGTACCCTGCTTCCTCCCCAGCCTGTCACAGCTCCATCCAGCACCGCTCCAGTCTCGGGAGAGTGAGCTCCGGTTACCTCTCCGAACCCAGATCCCATCCCAGTACGCCACAACTCCGTCCACCACCACCTCTGCCTCGGGAGCAAGAGCTCCGGTACTTCCTAGTACCCAGTTCCCATCCCCTTCCCATGTTGGCACAATCTTTACTTGGCAGCAGCTAGCATCAGACAGTCCCTCACAATTAACTTACTGAATAAAAACCTTAATGGATGATAGACTTTCTTGTTTCCCTGAATTTAATTTTTTTCTTTTTTTCCATTTCCTAAAGACTATTTCTTTTTTCCATGGGTGCTTTACCTCTATTATAGTTATCCTACCAACTGCTTCAATCATAAGCATGTAGGAGTGTGTGGATTGTTCAGGAGGACTAGCACCTCTGGTATGAAGAATTCCCAAGCGATTTTCAGAACTGTGCATCCACCTTCAGTGTCTACCTAATTCACCCAACTCTCACCTGTGGCTCTGAGAATCTATAGCATGCACAGTGGACACATCCCAGTAGACTATCTTGGTGATGGGCTAAACCAGGTTGAGGGTAACCAACAGTCCTTAAACCTGTTAGGGGAATGTCTGACTAAGCATATGAAAATTTTCTAGGATAGAATAAGTAGATGAGAATTATTTGTTCAAGTGGCTATTAAAGCAGCTAAAGTAGGTGCTGTGGAGCACTTACAGCTTGGTCAGATATGGACAATGCCAAGATCATCCACTATAAACTGAACCATCTGGACTCATCTTGACTTTTGTCCTGCCACTGGACTTTTGAAAACTCTGGAAGAGAAAGTGAGGCTGATGAATTTGTGCAACTCTGCCTCATTTAAATCCAATTCCTGTGCAAGCCAAGACATCACCCATATTGTCACTGGTCCTCTTCTGAAACGAAGGATGTGAGACTTCTAGGAGCCAAGATGGCAGAGTAAGCAGTAAATTGCTCTCACTCTCCCTTATTGTCCTCTGGAAAAAAAAACAAACAGAAAAAAGCACCTCAGGAGAAATCCTGGAAAAATAGAGCCAGTGGAAAGTTGAGGTAGAGCAGTCATTTAGTTCAGGAAACTTGGAGGATCACCAAGGAAATTCTGTCTCCCTCAGGTAAAAGGGGATTACAGACCAGGATGGGAGGTGTCTTGGCAAGCCAACAACATCCTCACCTCAGCAAAACAGCAGGACATCCTCAGCCCCAGGATGGTGGGGCAGGCAAGCAACAACAACATGACTGCCAGTGTGCCTTAGCACAATTAGGTGACCGGCAGACTCCAGCTTGGAGAACTATTATGTGTGTATTTGCAGCCCTGGCAGGCAGGCATCCCCCATAAGCAAACCTCCCCTTCCTTCAGCACAGTGAATAGGTGTCCTTCAGTCAGCAGACCTCCACGTGCAGGCATCCTCCAAGAATCAGACCTCCCTGTGCTTCAATGTAGCCAAGGGAAATGCTGAAAAACCCCACCTGGCCTTGTCACATGCCAGACTCACTGGTAGGACCCCAGCTCAGCTCCAGGTAAGCTGCCACAACCCCACAGCCTCCAGCTTCCAACACCTGAGACCCCAGCACACAAAAACAGTGACCAGGCCCCTGACTCCCAGTACAAAAGCCTAGGACAGTGCCCCCTGTGCCCCAGAAGCAGAGATCAGCTTTAAAGACAGGAAATAGGCAAATATCATGAAAAAAAATTAAAAATGAACATTGATCATAAAGAATTATTACAGTGACAGGAAAGACCAAAACACAAACTCAGAAGAGGCAACATTGTCAGTATACCTACACCTGAAAACTCAAAGAGGGATATGAGCTGGTCTCAAGCCCAAAAAGCCTTCTTGGAAGAACTCAAGAAAGATTTTAAAAGTTAAATAAGAGAGGTAGATGAAAAATTGGGAAAAGAAATGAGAAGTATGGAAGAAAGAGTCAACAGCTTGGGCAAAGAAGGACAAAAATTGGCTGCAGAAAACAATTCCTTAAAAAATAAAATTGGCCAAATGGAAAAAAAATCCACTGAAGAAAATACCTCCTTAAAAAATAGAATTGGCCAAAATTGGCAAAAGAGGCACAAAAACTCACTGAAGAGAACTCCTTAAAAAGTAAAATTGGCCAAATGGAAAAGGAAGTACAAAATCTAACTGAATAAAATAATTCCTTAAAAATTAGAACTGGGCAACTAGAAGCTAATGACTCTGTGAGACATCAAAAATCAGTCAAACAAAATCAAAAGAATGAAAAAAAAATAGAAGAAAATCTGAAATATCTCATTGGAAAAACAACTGACCTGGAAAATAGATCCAGGAAAGATAATTTTAGAATTATTGTTCTACCTGAAATCCACGATAAAAAAAAAAAAATAAAAAGAAGAGCCTGGACAGCATCTTTCAATAAATTTATCAAGGAAAACTGCCATAAGTTCCTAGAGCCAGAGGGTGAAGTAGAAATTGAAAGATGCCACTGATCACCTCTTGAAAGAGTTCTCAAAATGAAAAAAAAAAAATTGTAGCCAAATTGCAAATTATCAGGTCAAGGAGAAAAGACTACAAGCAGCCAAAGAGAAACATTTTAAATATCAGTGAACACCAGTCAGGATTACTCAGGACCTAACAGTTTCTACATTAAAGGATCTGAGGGCATGGAATATGATATTCAGGAAGGCAAAGGAGATTGGATTACAACCAAGGACCAACTACTCAGCAAAATTGAGCATATTCTTTCAGGGGAGCGGATGGACATTCAGTGAGATAGGGGAATTCCAAACTTTAATGATGAAAAAAAAACAGAGGTGAACAGAAAATGTGATCTTCAAATACATGACTCAAGAGAAGCATAATAAACAAATAAACAGGAAAGAAAAAAAGAAACATTTTGTTCAATAAAATTAAACTGTTTACATTTCTACCTGGGAAAATGATATTTCTAACTCTTGAGAAGTGTGTCTTTATTAAGACATTTAGAAAGCTTATACATAGACATAGTGTGTGGATATAAGTTGACATTGACGTAATGATAAACAATTTATTAATTAAGGGGTGAAAAAGAGATTGTACTAGACAAAGAGGAAAGGAGGAGGCAGAAAGGGGTAAATAATATCATATTAAGATGAACAAAGACCTATTGGAGGGAAAGAAAGGAGGGAGGTGAGCATTATTTGAACCTTACAATCATCAGATTTGGCTCAAAGAGGCAATAACATACACACCCAATTGTATATATAAATCTAAAGTAGGAGGAGAAAGGAGAAAGAAAAGGGAGGAGGGAGGGCTGATAGAATGGAGGGTAGATTAAGGGAGGTGGTGGTCAAAAGCAAAACACTGGTGAGGAGAAAAAGGGAAAAAGGAGAAAGAAAAGCATAAATAGGGTGAAAATGGGGTGAAAAAAAGACACAATTAGTAATCATAACTGTGAATATGAATGGAATGAACTCTCTCATAAAATTCTTTGATAGACCCAAAGATGCCAGCTTCTGGAAGAAGAACTCACTATTTGACAAAAAATGCTGGGAAAACCAGAAAATAGTATGGCAGAAACTAGGCATAAACCAATATCTTACACAATATACCAAGATAAGGTCAAAATGGGCACATGATTTAGATATAAAGGATGATACTATTAGCAAATTAGGAGAGCTAGGAATGGTTTACCTGTGAGATTGGTGAAGAATGTAAAAAATTATGACCAAATAAGATATAGAAAACATTATGAAATGCAAAATAAGTAATTTTGATTACATTAAATTGAAAAGTTTTTGCACAAATAAAGCCAAAGCAACCAAGATTAGAAGGGAAGCAGAAAGATGGGAAACAATTTTTTTACAGCCAGTGTCTCTGATAAAGGCCTCATTTCTAAAATATGTAGATAAATGAGTCAAATTGATAAGAATACAAGCCATTCACCAATTGATAATGGTCAAAGAATATGAACATATAGTTTTCAGATGAAGAAATTAAAACTATATAGACATATGAAAAAATGCTCTAAATCACTATTGATTAGAGATATGCAAATTAAAACAACTCTGAGATAATACATCACAACTACCAGATTAGCTAGCATGACATAACTGGAAAATGATAAATGTTAGAGAAGATAGGGGAAAATCAGAACACTAATATATTGCTGATGTAGTTGTGAACTGAACCACCATTCTATAGAACAATTTGGAACTATGCGCAAAAGGCTATTGAAACTGTGCATACTCTTTGATCCAGCAATGCTACTACTTGGTATGAATGTCAAAGAGATCATTAAAAATGGGAAAAGGATCCAAATGTACAAAAATATTGATAGCAGCTCTTTTTGTGGTGGCAGAGAATTGAAAATTGAGGGGATGCCCATCAATTGGGGAATGAACAAGTTGTGGTATATGAATGTTATTAAATACTATTGTTCCATGAAAAATGATAAGATTTTAGAAAAACTGGAAAGACTTGAATGAGCTCATGCAGAGTGAAATGAACAGAACCGGGAGAACATTGTACACAGCAGTAGCAACACTGTGCAATGACCAACCTTGATAGACTCAGCTCTTCTCAGCAATACAGTGATCTAAGTTAGTTCCAAAATACTTATGATCAAAAATATTAACCACATTCGGAGAAAGAACTGTGGAGTCTGAATGTAGGATTGAAGCATACTATTTTCTCTCTCTCTCTCTTTTTCTTTCTCATGTTTTTCACCTTTTGTCCTGATTCTTATTTCACAACATGATTAATGTGAAAATGTGCTTAATATGATTATACATGTATAGCCCATATCAGATTTCATGCCGTCTTAGGTAAGGGGGAGGTCAGGGAGGGAGACAAATTTAGAATCAAAATCTTATAAAAGTGAATATTGAAATCCAAAAATAAATAAATAAACAAACAAACAAATAAATGAATGAATGAATGAATAAACCCAAAATGAATAAATGAACTTAAAAAAATAAATAAATTGTCTTAATCCTAAAATAAATAAATGAACTTTAAAAATAAATGAATAAAGACTAGTCTTAATCCTGAAATAATAAGTAAATGAAATGGATGATGTACCACAACCATGTAAAGCAGTGATTTCACAAATTCAGTGGCAGTGTCAAGAAAAGCTCACGCATGAGTAGTGTTCTAAGGTTTACAAAGTACTTTTCTGTTGGTTAGTGAAGTAAATGTTATTGACTTCATTTAGCAAATTAAGAAATTGAGCCTCAGGTAAGATGAAGTCAGAGGACCTGTTTACAAATACTGATTCTGCCACTAATTACCTAAATTATCTTAGGTAAGACACTTGAAGCAATTAAAAAGGTTCAAGAGATATAATTTCTGGGTAATTTAATCATTTTACTAATAAGGCCAGCAACCAAAAAGACCAAAAACATTCATGACTTATATGCTCTTTTGGAAGAGGAGTGTTCAAAAGGATGGCAATCAACTCTGATTGGTTAACAATTAATGAGAGAATGAAAATTACAATATCATCCACTTAAGTTCCCTCAAGCTTTGGGCAATCTACTCAAAGAATTTGTGCCCCACTTAAGCCTAAAGTGAACACAATGGCTGCCCCACTTGGGTGGGGTCTGAATAAGAAAGTTAGTCCAATCTCTTTATCAGCAATATCCTTCAAGAGACTCAACTTTTAAAATCAGGACTTTAGAAAAAGAGAGAAACTCTGGATTTGTCAAAATCATTTATTATTAATAGTCATTTTTCTCACACTTAACCTATAGCCCTTAATTTCCTCACTATAAATATAAGTGGTTGGACAAGGGTCACAACATCAAATATTTAGCAAGAATCAGAGGCAGAGATCATCAAGTATATTTCTTTTGACTTCCAGCCTGTCATTCTCTTCATTACAACACATTACCTTTCTAGATCTCATAGACAAAGTACTTATTGTCAATTTACTACTAAGGAAAAAACTTACTGGTTAGGTAGAAAGAATTAAATTATCTTTGGTTAAACATCAATTAGGCATTTCTATTCTTGTTATTAAACAGAAGTAAGTTATTAATCAAATGGAATTATATTTCAATTTCCCCTTTAAGTTTTACCATTTTGCATTTGTTTGATTTTATTGGTCTGAAAATAAGTTGTGGAATTAAATTTTGTTTGTTTGTTTTTAATTTGGAACATTATTATATGATAACAAAATGCAAGTTTAGGCTATAACTTGCTATCTTGAAAACAAAAGATTGTGAATTTTATTTTTTTTAAATTTGGGATGCAATTTTTAATTAGTTTTCTGGAATTTTAACAAATTCCAGAAGGGCTTCTTTCTATAAGAAATGACGAATAGGCTGACTTCAGAAAAACCTGGAAAGACTTGTATGGTCTGATACTGAGTGAAGTGAGCAGAACCAAGAGAATGTTGTACACAATAACAGCCATGTTGCATGATGACTAATATTGATAAATTTAACCCTTCCTGGCAATATAAGGATCTAAGACATCTCCAGAGGCCTTGTGATGGAAAATGCTATCCACGCCCAAAGAAAGAACTATGGAAACCGAATTGTTAATTTTTTTTCTCTTCTCTTGAGTTTTGTTTCCTCTTTCTGATGGTTCCTACTATTGATTTTAATTTCTACTTACATCATCACTAATGTGAAAATATGTTTAATATGAATGTAAATGTATAGCCTATATCAGATTATGCGCCGTCTTGGGGAGGGTGGTAGGGATGAAGGGGGAGAAAAATTTTAAACTCAGACGCATATGGAAGTGATTATTGATAAATCAAAATAAATCAATAAAAAAAACAAATTCCAAAAAAAGTTGAAAAGATTGACAGTAGTTACAAAGATAAGTAAATATATTAGATGAAGTACAGAGTTTGCAAAAGCACTAGTTAGTTTCTGTAATCAAAGTTAAATTATAAGTATATTCTCCAAACACCAAATTACTGATGTGCCTATTTGAGAGCCACCATGCTATTAATAACTTATTTTAGAAATTACTCATCTATAAAATTGTCTTACTTTATTCTTCTTTTTGTTGTTGAATCTTATTAATTTATTTTTAGTTTTCAACATTCATTTCCACAAGATTTTGAGTTCAAAATTTTCTCCCTATCTCGCCCCTGCCCCCACTGAAACATGGCATGCATTCTGAATACCCCTTCCCCAAATCTGCCCTTCCTTCCATCACCTCCCCACTCTTATCCCCTTCCCCTTCTGTTTTCCTTTAGGGCAGAATGGATTTCTATACCCCGTTATCTGTATATCTTATTTCCCATTTGCATGTGAAAACAATTTTTAACATTTGTTTTTAAAACTTTGGATTCCAAATTTTATCTCTTTCTCCCTCCCCACCCACCCTAATTAAGAAGGCAAGCAACTCAATACAGGTTATACATGTGCAGTTATGCAAAACACTTCCATAGTAGTCATGTTGTGAAAGACTAAGTATATTTCCCTTAATCCTATCCTGCTCTCCATTTATTCTATTCTCTTTTGACCCTGTCCCTCCTCAGAAGTGTTTGTTTTTGATTACCTCCTCCCCCAATCTGCCCTCCCCTCTATCATCCCCATGCTCTCTTGTCCCTTCCTCCCCCACCCCCATTTTCCTGTAGGGTAAGATAGATTTCCATGCCAAATTGAGTGTGTATATTATTCCCTCAAGCCAAATCCTATGAGAATAAGATCCATTTATTCCCTCTCTCCTTCCCCCACTTCCTCTTCACTGTAAAAGCCTTTTCTTGTCTGTTTTACGTGAGACAATTTAGCCCATTGTAACTCTCCCTTTCTCCTTCTCCCAGTATAATCCTTTCTCACCCCTTAATTTTATTCTCTAGATATCACCCCTTCATCTTCAACTCACCCTGTGCCCTCTATCTATAGATCTATCTATCTATCTATCTATCTATCTATCTATCTATCTATCTATCTAT